>NW_027468045.1:0-77752 GCF_965363235.1 Mytilus galloprovincialis
ACGTGACTTTTGTGACGTATACTAACCGCCATTTTGTATTATATTGCCCCATATAAAATGCATAGGTGCTTCAATAAAGTTTAATTTTCTCATTAACCTGACCCGTTTTCTAACTTTTGCAAATCAATCCTTGATATTCAAGCATATTTCTATCAAACATTGTTGGTCCTAACAGTTTAATTTTTGATTAAATTCGGTCAAATGAGAATCGTAAAAACATTACTTTTTCTCGTCATTTCTCTGTTGACTCAATGCTAAATTACCGATACCCATGTCTACTTGTACAACAAATAAAGAAATTCCGTTAATAAAAATAAAACTTTGCAAATCGATTAAGTATATTCAAACATATATCTGGCGAAAAATACTATTTGAAACAGTTTAATTTCTGGGCAATTTCGGTCAAAAATTGATTTAAAAAAGTGAATATTTCGGGATTTTTCAAAATGGCGGATGATGTATATGGAAATGTTGCATCAAATCAAGGATTTGTATAGTAAGACCTTCCTTGATTAAATTTAATTTTTTATGTAGAATTTTTAATGTTTCTGTTATTTCTTTGGTGATATTTCGATATGATTGATTTCAAAATTTCTTGATAAAAAAATCATATTTTAAGAATGACACGGGAACATTTTATTTTGATGATATCCAAGATATATACTGTTACCAGAAAATAGTAAACAATAAAATTTTCTCTGCTTTTTTTAAAGGCGTTTTTCCTGTTTTCTGTATAATTTATCTTTTTTTAGAAATATATTTATACTTTCCTTTTAGAACCAAAAAATATTTACGTCCCAAGACAGAAAAAAATCCAAACAATTATAATAGATAAATATTCTATACCTTCAAAATCCCATCACTTGACGACCAGGTGAACTCTGACTTGGGTTGTAATGTTACATAACAATATATTGTCAGGTAGACGTGCAAACCAAAAGCAACCAGGTGACATTAAACATCCTGTGTATACATGCATGTATTACCAGAGTTAGAATTTTGTGATATACAAAAGTTTTCATACAAATATATCTTCTCTTCCCCGTGTCAAATTAGAAGAAGAATGTATCATAATAAACTTTTAGATAATATGAACAATATAAAACTATTTCTTTAAAAAAAATATTTTTGCTTCAAAAGATAATCAAATTAATATTTATGTTTCTATAATTATATATTTTAAAGAAATATTTGGATTCAAATTCTAATTTAAATGGATTTGTTTTATTTCGTAGTAAAATTAAACAAGATTTCATTGAATATGATTTTATTAATTTTTTTTATTAATCTAATATTTTAAAGAAAATCCAGGCATTCAATAAATTGATATAAAGTTAAAAATGTTATTGTATACATTTCAACATAGACATATACTAGTATACAATTGCTCTGATTTCAACAACATTGTCTACACGATAATATTTATCGACAGAGTTATCGGGCCTGAATAGGACTGATATAGTTGGGTATGTTTCCTACTCTGTGGTAGGGCACCCTGGTACTCTGTCAATTACGAGAAACCAAAAAAAGTAAAATCAAATATATGATAGGTGCAGTTTTGGAAAAAAATTACTATTTTCCGATGATTTAAACATTTATAAAAAGCATTTAAACAGTTAACTTCCCTCCAAATTGTACCGATCGAAATCTTAAATTAACTTATTTACGTTGCTCTTGCTTGACTGAGTACCAGGATGTCCTACCAAAGAGAAGGTAACGTGTCAAAAACATAAGAAGTCAAAAGTCGGTAATATGAAAATGGACTATCAAATGATCGATTCGACGGTTCCCGCATGTGGAGCTAGATTTGAGATATCCTTGATTATTTTAGGAACGAGTAATCATTATTTTGTTTTGTATTATATACGGTGTATTGTTAAATGTGGTTTTACAAAAACGAAGATGTGTTATGATTACCAATGAGACAACTCTCCACAAGAGACCAAAATGACACAGAAATTAATACTTATAGTTAACCGTACGTACAGCCTTCGACAACGAGCATAGCCCATACCACATATTCAGCGATAAAAGACCCCGAAATGACAATGTACTAGTACAACAATTCAAACGAGAAAACTTACGGCCTTATTTAATTTGTCAGTTTGTCTTCGACTCATCAATTTCATGTCCCTTTGAAGTCTTCCACCTCGTCTCTGTTTACAAAAATACCCAGAACATTTAATTTAAATTGATAGTAGCAACACAAACTGAAATCAATGCGTTTGCGATATACCGTACAGTTAGAATGTGTAATTTCCCACTTCATAGTCGACGTTGATTTTTTCAATAGCATTATCTTAATATTAACAGTCGGGTATTTATGTATTGGTCAACGCTCTCGCCTCGTATACCTTCAAAATAAATAGCTGTCATATTTTCACATCATAACAGACTGAGAAAATAATTGACGGTTATTATGATATGGATGCGTGAAAATATTGTAAATCGTGCACAGAAGACTAAATTAAGTTTATGATATATACATGCATTGGTTCAAGAATTGAATAAACTTTATTTTTTACCAGTCACTCGTTTCACATATCTTTAAATAAATATTTTTACAGGATGCATTTTACACATAAAAAATTGCATACTATAATACCTAAAAAGATTTTGTGAGTAGTCAAAATTTACCTTTAAACGATAGTATTGACTTTTGATGTACAAAAATAGGCAGATTGGAAATATTTTCACTTTATTTACTGACTACATAAGTTTGGGATTAACTGTGATTTATATAGTCCAATGACAGTGAAAAATGCTTTATTTTTGTTATGATATATATAAGAATTTTACCTGCCTTAGCCGTGCGTAAAATGTTTTTTTTTACAATTTCTCTTCGAAAAATTACTTGATTAATGGAATAAAACACGTTATATGTAAACCTTATCTTTTTTTCTCCACAATAGGTTTTTAAAAGTTATCAAAGGTACCAGGATTATAATTTAGTACGCCAGACGCGCGTTTCGTCTACATAAGACTTATCAGTGACGCTCATTTAAAATATAATATATCAACTTGTATTTTGCGAAAATTTTGTGAAAATAGAATAAGTGGCAATTCTCACTTTCATACCTTAACTTTTATTGATAAAACATAATATTGACTCGTCCAGTATTCAGTTTGAAGGTCAATTTAATTACCGTACACATTCATGCACTATCTGATAAATCAATAGTCATGTTTGAAAAGCATAAACAGTTTTTACTTTAATCCAATCAAACTGCATCAGATTCAATAAAAAATGACCAGCCCTCCTTAGAAAATTAAAAAAGATACACTGGGTAGGGAGAACATGTCATATATTTCATGGTCATTATTTTGCAATAACGAATAAAAATTTGTTAACTAAAAGATTTGCAATAATTTCATAAACATGTCATTCTGTATTGGTATAGTTTTTGGATCTTTCATTTGCGTATTAAAAGCTTAAGAAAGTTTGGGCTTCAACAGTCTGCATAATTTTGACATTATACAGAAAATTTGTCTTTTTATTTAATTAGATGTTTCACAAATTAACGCGACTACAAAGTAAAACAATTTCTTAAAACACTGCGTTGGAATGAACAGTGGTAAAGCAAACATCAAATTCCCTCACAAAATGTTATTTTTACAAACTATAGAACCTTCGGTCATTATTCAAATGTCTTAAATGGTATTCAAATAGTTTGGAATGTTTCAGCTATATTTCATGGATACTGAACTTACAAACCATTGTATTCCAGTGTGGTATAAATTCGCGTCAGTCGAGTTAAGTTAATACTATAGTGAACACTGATCAGATGAACAATTTTAATCATTTCTTTTTTTTAAATTTTTTTTAATTTTTTTTAATCCATTTTATATAGTTGTTGTGTAAAAGATTTTACTTTGTACACTACATGATTTGTACAGGGTTTTTGTTCACGTTATAAATGTATTGCACATACATGTTTGCACCAGTTGATAAAACTTTATCTTGTAAAATTCATCAGCTTAATTTCTAAAATTCATATTTATATGCTTCAACTTAACATGTAATTCAATTTCTTGGTCCTTAAACTGAAAACAAGGGCACCCGAATGATTTAAATCATATTTCTATATTTCTCCTTATACCTAAATCAAATCCATGAAAAGACTTTTCGTGTTCTTATAAAGTTGTTTTTTATCTGTATCAATGCTCAGTATAAGACTGTATCATGTGGCCATTAAAATATGGTAGGAATATGCTGTCTTATAAAAGAAGAAGATGTGGTATGATTGACAAGAGACCAAAATGACACAAAAAGTAACAATTATAGGTAACCGTACGGCCTTCAATAATGAGCAAAGCCCATACTTATAAAAGTCACCTATTAAAGGCCCCGAAATGGCTATGTAAAACAATTCAAACTAGAAAACTCATGGCCTAATTTATTTTAAAAAAACAAACGAAAAATAAATACACATAAACAAACAACAACCATTGAATTGCAGGCTCTTTGTCGGTTGTCCCTATGACTATTCCAATTAAAAAAAAAAAAACCCTTTTTGAATAGTCCAATAATGTATTCAACTGTAAACATCCCCCCCCCCCCCCCCCCCCGTCAAAATGTGGAAAATCTTTATTTATGGTAGAAGTTATGTATAGTAATTGCAATGAATATTCGGAAGTTGTGTATTGTCTACTGTTTGTTTGAAAATTCGGGACAACGATTTATTTCCAGTTTGATTTTTTCAAAACATGTGCAGTTCAGTTTACGATGAATATGTTGGCTCTACTGTGAGCCAAAATATTGTCCTCCTAAAAATAGTCCAACTGGACATTTTTTTTTTACGAAAAAGGTATTATAAATATCTAAATGTGTCCGATGCTGTGAAAAAGTGTCCATTCAATTGCACATAATTTCATGATAAAATACTATTAAATTCCGTCCTGTAAGGGTTGATTTCTTATAAGAGGAGTATTTTCACCGTTAAAAGTGTCCTTTACAGGGAAATAATAAAAAGTGCCTTTCTATGAAGGACACTTTTTCATATGAAATACAAGGACACGATTTCATGGCTAAATATCGTCCGGACAATATGTCATAATAACATTAAGTCCGTGGACACAATTTATTGTGAGAAAGTTCTGGCGGATATAATTTTATTGCGGACAATATTGAATCCTTTATCTAAAGTGCATAGCTTTTATTGTTGAGTGTAATTGCATTGAAAGACCAACGTCCATAGTTAATTTTTTATTTTTTGGTTTTATGTATGTATAAGACTAATGATCTCTAATTGTCTCTTTTGAATCTTCGCATTCTTTATAATAATAGCGTCAGCCGACAGGTGCTAATCAAAATTATAGTTGGTAATCGCATACTTATATATAATTATTCCGATTGAATTCAACATAATCAGCTTAGTGTTTCATAATCGTTAATACGGTTCTATATAAAAGAATAAAATCTGCATAGATAAAAAGAACACAAAAATCAAATCATGTTAAAATATGTTCAATGTGTCCCTCCCATATGACGTATATAATTGTCTACAAACATCACAATAAAGGGTCGTGCAAGGGCTGTATAGCCAGTCAAGGTCGTTAAATAAAGGCAACAGTAGTATACCGCTGTTCAAAACTCATAAATCCATGGACAAATAACAAAATCGGGGTAACAAACTAAAACCGAGGGAAAAGCATTAAATATAAGAGGAGAACAACGACATAACACTAAAATGTAACACACATAGACAAAATCCCACGAGAATAACAAATATAACATATATATATAACATCAAAACCAAATACATGAATTTGGGATAGACAAGTACCGTGACACGTCTTATCGCAATGTGAATTTACACTAAAAAATAAGAGAAAACAAACGACACAACGTTATAATGTAATACACACAGAAACGAACTATGATATAACAATGGCCATATTCCTGACTTGGTACAGGGCATTTTAAAACTTCCATTTGACAATAAAAGGATGTTGTATGAGAGAGACCATCCGAGTATAAACTGTTATAACAATCAGACAATTTAAATGAAGTAGATTATGCATACCATTATTATTTGGAGTTTACGTCATGTGTGTAGCAGATGCTTCAGCTTAGCACAATAAAAGCAAAACAGAAAAACCTTAACTTTCTAAAATGAAGTGGGGTTTTATTCCCGGATTATGCGTAACATTATTTGGAGTTCATAGTTTTGCAGCAGCAGCGTTAGCTAAGACTGGACAATTAGCAAAAAACAGATTTTTTAGTCTAGCCTTTTTCTTATCATTATTGACGCGTGTATGATGATTGAGTATGCGTGGCAAACAATTATAATGAACAAGAACGACTTTTATACTGAGGGTCCACACCAAGACCAGTGTCTAGTGCTCATGCATCTTTTACCTGCATCAATCTTATCGTCTCTCTTTATGACCCTTTTAATGTGCCTTCAAAGGTTAAATGCGACATTCAGATCACCAAAACGAATATTGAATATTTTAACGAGTAATATTGCTATAGGACTCGGATTTCTGTTTTCACATGTTTATTTTTTATGTCGCTGTGCATTCGAATTTAACAAAAAAATGAAACGTGTACAATTTCCAATTTAATACAGAGAAAAGCTATCTCCTTTTTTGTAGATGTTATGAATGCCTTATCCGTTACATTGATAGCATGTTGTTATAGCATTGTTATTTCTAGAATAGTTCGGACTCGTCAGTGGGTAAATGGAGAACAGGGCTTGAGTGAATTAAAAATTCAGCAGGAAAGAAAGCGGCTTTGCAAATTTACTGTAATATGATTACCCTTACTTGTATCATTATCGTAACAGCTTGTTCGATTTTACCCAGAACCCTCTACGGTCTGCATGCTAACATTACTTGAACTATCAATGACAACGTCGTCAGAGCACATAACAACTTGCTTCTGCTCAATCCTTTGGTAGACCCCTTCATCTACATTTTCAGAATCGAAGAAGTACGCTGCCAGTTGATATGCAGTTGTCGATCAAACAGAATGACACCATTAACATTAACGACGCAATCAGCAACTACGCGTACATTGAGGATAACAACAATCGCATAGAAACTAGCCAAAACAAAATTCTTCATTCTGATATTTTTATGTAAAATAGAGAATGAAAACGGGGAATGTGTCAAAGAGACAACAACTCGACCATAAAATAGAGAACAGCAGAAGGTCATCAACAGGTTTTCAATGCAGCGAGAGGCGTCCTTCAGCTGGTCCCTTAACAAATATATATATACTAGTTCAGTGATAATTAACGCCAAACTAAACTCCAAATTATACACAAGAAACTAAAATTAAAAATAATATAAGACTAACAAAGGCCAGATGCTCCTGACTTGGGACAGGCGCAAATAATATGTACATTACTGTGTTCAATGATCTATCAAATTGTTGTTCTTTTCGTCTAATATGTACAGACATTTAAATCAATATGTTTTAATATTCGACTATGAAAGTCTGAGTTTGAGATTTTGGAAAATAATATCGTCGTACTCATGACTCGTCAAACAATGTCAATTTGTTATAACAGTATTACAGTCCGACTTAATGAATGTATTATGCACCATTATAAAGTGAAACCATCCGAATCGTGCTCAGAGACATCACACACTAGAAAAACTGTATGGAAGGTTAAGTAACTATAGGATATCGATTATAATGTATGATAATGGCGATATATATGTTAAATAAAGAAAAGAACATTACCACAAAAAGCAAAAAACAGCCATCGTGAAGTCAAAATAAGGTCTACAACAATTGATACGTATATCTACACTTAATCGTATACAGAATATAAAAAAAAAATGTCCATTTATAATAAATTTTGTTTGAATATTATTCTGTCACAAACAAAAATCGTTGTTTAAAAAAGTTCCCATAGTACATTAAATAAACCTATCTGTCCGATATAGGCATTTAGTTCTAATTTTTATATAACGACATGTGTTTCTGAAAAGTCCCCTTTTGCATTATGAAACAAGAGACAGTAATCAAACGACCTTAAAATATCGCAACAAAAGACATCTTAAGTTGTACGGAGGCTCACAACAATAGAGAGGTGTTTTAAAAGGATGAAAAACTTAAAATCGTACAGATTTTTAAAGTGAAAACATCTATTAATACAGACTTAAAAAAACATTGGCAATTCGAATACATTAAAAATGTAAGAGCACCAAACTGAAAGTTACCAAAAAAAAAAAAAAAACAAGAACAAAATCTGCAACTTTTGGGAAATTGCTATCTTAGCCTTTTTACAATCATAATACATTTTTTTCTCAAATTATAAAATCTATATGTCAACTCAATTACGCAAAGTTGACCAGGAGGGTATTCGCTTTCTTTTATGGCCCTTTTAGTACTAAAGTATCCAATTTTTAATTTATCTTTGACTCTAAATTGATTTGATCGTTCCTGATAAAGACTCATCAATAAAACATGTCGGATGCACTACTTACTGTTAAACAGTTATAACAGGTTATTTTGATATTCTTCATAAAATATTTAGTATACAATCGGTGGCACGGCCAGGAAGATTTCACCCCAGTTTTTATTGTATTTGTTTTAACAAGACGGAACCGTATAAAATTTGAGTGTAATATAATCTAAATAACAAAATGACAATGTTCTTGCATAAGGTAGAAATAATATTATGCTCAATGCATTGCTGTTGAAGTCAACTTTGATACAGAAAAGTCATCTAGAATCAAGGCAAATAAGTTTGTTGGGAAGGAGGTATAACAGTATTTTTACCTTTGTTCGATATAAAAAAAATCAGTTTGGATAGTTCTATTCATTTTACGAAGATACTGAATTATAAAAGTGATAAGATTAAGGTGTAAATAAAAGCAACACTAGTATACCGGTGTTCAAAAAGTCATTAAATGATTGAGAGAAAACAAATCCGGGTTACAAACCAAAACCGAGGAAAATATAAAACTATAAGAGGAAAACAGAGGAACAACAGGTACACCAAAGTGCAACAAAACTATTTGATAACAACTGCAATACATATGATTTTATTTTATATGTAACACGAACGTACGTCAGTGATATATTACCATATCAAGTTCTATCATGTTACCCGTTTTGCCTATTTTGTTACCGATAGCTGTATTGCGTCGGTAAATGCTAAATTGCGAAGATTGAAACGTTATAACCTTTAAATGAGTTCAAACAACGAAACATTTCCTTATATGGGACAACATCCCTAATGCGCCTTGAAATGAGGAACTCAAAAGTCACGTGTAAAGAAAAAATCTCTGTGTAGTGATATTGGACATATTTCTATTTTTAGCAAATGACTGAACTTAATTATTTGTGGTGATTAGGAAAGTAGAGGAACATAGAATAAATGTGTAAAAACTATGGAGCTATTGAATGTGTTCAAAGTATTAAATTTTCAAAGAACTTATTGTGTTAAAAAGGGGATATTTTACCACAAGGAGCCGCATCACAACAGGATGTTCGGGGTTTGCTAATTTACGGAAAAAGTAATCTCACTTCGTACCCCGAAAATTTAACCACATATGTGAAAATGTCACAGCTTCGAAACAAGCTATCATACATATCCAAGTTAACGATATGGACTGAGCTACAGGAAAAAACGTTACCATTACCGCCTATGTAAAAACAATTAAAGATTTTGACCCAAATTAGAAGCTTAATTCCAGAAGTTGTCAGACTGATTTATGGATGATTTCACCTTGTACACCACCGAAAATGATGGTAAGTAGTTTTTTATTTATACCTAGATATCATAAATTGTTTAAGATAAATGTTTTTGATAAAGATCAGCAAAAACTCGAGGAAATTTTCGCTTTTAAAATGCATAACTGGCACGGGGCTGAACACTTGTTTTAGGCACAATCATAAATTTGTTTACTTCCGAGAGACCCGAAAGGAATTTGTTTACTACATTAAAAAGGCAAGAAATAACTTTTAAATATTATTAAATTGTAAGTAAACATGACACAATATAGTCTTTGTTATGTAATTATCACTCTGGTCTACAGGAATACCTGATAATCAAGGGAGATAACACACTTCATACGAGTAATATGAGATTCATCATCGCATGTGCTTTTATCCAATGATTTGACCCCTGGTCAGTAGATATCATATGCACAAAAAAACAGACAAACACATTTACATGTTTTAAGAAAATCATGAATTATTATTTTTAATGCACATGAGCAAAACAAAAGATATTGTCATTTCTCAGTGAAAAAGGGGGAGGGTCAAACCTTCTTGAAAACAATATTTCTGCACCTATTCAACTATTAAGCTAGTTAGCTACTACCCATGGTTCTAATACAAAAGGTTTAAATGAAGGTGGCTAAGCCACAAGGGAGAAGCATTTGTCTTTCTTTGTGATTAAACTTTCAAGAATAGATTTTTCTCTCTCAATAATACTTATGCATTTAAATCAAATGATAACACAGCCTGAGTATTTTTTTTGTCTTATTTCAGTTCCAGACATATCATTATTTTTCAACCTGAGATGGCAAACTAGAGGTTTTAAAAAGTCCTGAATAACTGGTAAGCATTTTGTTTTATTAGGCAAGCTCTAAATTGTTTATTTCTGGTATTTATGCAATAGAAATTACAGTCAGTATGTTAAAAATATGCTAATATGAAAACTGTTGCTATGGTCTTGGTATTAAATGAAAAGGCTTGGTTACAGATCGTTTGGACTCAATATTTCGAGTAAAATCTTGCGGCAACTGTTTCTCACGTAACATTGCAAACTATTTTTAGCGCTATTTTGATCTGTCGTTATTTAATGACGCCATAATACATGTGATGTCACAATGTTTCCGTTAAGACCTCATGTGGATTTCTCACTGATAAAAGGTTTTCACTGAAAAATATGTAAAAAACATTTTTTCTCAAATAGAATTATGTGAAAGGACAAGTTTTGAAAATTTGCACTATATTGCACTCTAATTATATGATATGGATGACTTTCCCAGTAGTTTAGAGTGGTTTCAACAGTATTATATACAAGATTTCCACTAGTAAGAATAATTATTTTGGTGTTGTTTTTTTTATAAAACCTTCAGTTTTGCATAATTTCTCTGTCAAAATGCACTTTAAGGCACAAGAAAATTTTATAGAATGCTTTATCAGGGTCTGTGTATTGTAATTAAAGGTTATAATCAGAAGTTTTGTCCTTGTTTTGACTAGTGGAGGTAATCTGGAAGAAATTACTTATACATACTCATTGTATTCAAAATAAATGAATATAGCGACGAAAGTGTCATTGCCTTATAGTGCTAAAACAACTTTATTTTTTTTCAGAAATGGACAAAAATACAAAGATTTATTCAGAATATTATACAGATGAAGATCACATAAAAATATTTGGAAAAATCAGAAGTATGGATTTCAATATGGGACAACATCCCTAATGCGCCTTGAAATGAGGAACTCAAAAGTCACGTGTAAAGAAAAAATCTCTGTGTAGTGATATTGGACATATTTCTATTTTTAGCAAATGACTGAACTTAATTATTTGTGGTGATTAGGAAAGTAGAGGAACATAGAATAAATGTGTAAAAACTATGGAGCTATTGAATGTGTTCAAAGTATTAAATTTTCAAAGAACTTATTGTGTTAAAAAGGGGATATTTTACCACAAGGAGCCGCATCACAACAGGATGTTCGGGGTTTGCTAATTTACGGAAAAAGTAATCTCACTTCGTACCCCGAAAATTTAACCACATATGTGAAAATGTCACAGCTTCGAAACAAGCTATCATACATATCCAAGTTAACGATATGGACTGAGCTACAGGAAAAAACGTTACCATTACCGCCTATGTAAAAACAATTAAAGATTTTGACCCAAATTAGAAGCTTAATTCCAGAAGTTGTCAGACTGATTTATGGATGATTTCACCTTGTACACCACCGAAAATGATGGTAAGTAGTTTTTTATTTATACCTAGATATCATAAATTGTTTAAGATAAATGTTTTTGATAAAGATCAGCAAAAACTCGAGGAAATTTTCGCTTTTAAAATGCATAACTGGCACGGGGCTGAACACTTGTTTTAGGCACAATCATAAATTTGTTTACTTCCGAGAGACCCGAAAGGAATTTGTTTACTACATTAAAAAGGCAAGAAATAACTTTTAAATATTATTAAATTGTAAGTAAACATGACACAATATAGTCTTTGTTATGTAATTATCACTCTGGTCTACAGGAATACCTGATAATCAAGGGAGATAACACACTTCATACGAGTAATATGAGATTCATCATCGCATGTGCTTTTATCCAATGATTTGACCCCTGGTCAGTAGATATCATATGCACAAAAAAACAGACAAACACATTTACATGTTTTAAGAAAATCATGAATTATTATTTTTAATGCACATGAGCAAAACAAAAGATATTGTCATTTCTCAGTGAAAAAGGGGGAGGGTCAAACCTTCTTGAAAACAATATTTCTGCACCTATTCAACTATTAAGCTAGTTAGCTACTACCCATGGTTCTAATACAAAAGGTTTAAATGAAGGTGGCTAAGCCACAAGGGAGAAGCATTTGTCTTTCTTTGTGATTAAACTTTCAAGAATAGATTTTTCTCTCTCAATAATACTTATGCATTTAAATCAAATGATAACACAGCCTGAGTATTTTTTTTGTCTTATTTCAGTTCCAGACATATCATTATTTTTCAACCTGAGATGGCAAACTAGAGGTTTTAAAAAGTCCTGAATAACTGGTAAGCATTTTGTTTTATTAGGCAAGCTCTAAATTGTTTATTTCTGGTATTTATGCAATAGAAATTACAGTCAGTATGTTAAAAATATGCTAATATGAAAACTGTTGCTATGGTCTTGGTATTAAATGAAAAGGCTTGGTTACAGATCGTTTGGACTCAATATTTCGAGTAAAATCTTGCGGCAACTGTTTCTCACGTAACATTGCAAACTATTTTTAGCGCTATTTTGATCTGTCGTTATTTAATGACGCCATAATACATGTGATGTCACAATGTTTCCGTTAAGACCTCATGTGGATTTCTCACTGATAAAAGGTTTTCACTGAAAAATATGTAAAAAACATTTTTTCTCAAATAGAATTATGTGAAAGGACAAGTTTTGAAAATTTGCACTATATTGCACTCTAATTATATGATATGGATGACTTTCCCAGTAGTTTAGAGTGGTTTCAACAGTATTATATACAAGATTTCCACTAGTAAGAATAATTATTTTGGTGTTGTTTTTTTTATAAAACCTTCAGTTTTGCATAATTTCTCTGTCAAAATGCACTTTAAGGCACAAGAAAATTTTATAGAATGCTTTATCAGGGTCTGTGTATTGTAATTAAAGGTTATAATCAGAAGTTTTGTCCTTGTTTTGACTAGTGGAGGTAATCTGGAAGAAATTACTTATACATACTCATTGTATTCAAAATAAATGAATATAGCGACGAAAGTGTCATTGCCTTATAGTGCTAAAACAACTTTATTTTTTTTCAGAAATGGACAAAAATACAAAGATTTATTCAGAATATTATACAGATGAAGATCACATAAAAATATTTGGAAAAATCAGAAGTATGGATTTCAATATGGGACAACATCCCTAATGCGCCTTGAAATGAGGAACTCAAAAGTCACGTGTAAAGAAAAAATCTCTGTGTAGTGATATTGGACATATTTCTATTTTTAGCAAATGACTGAACTTAATTATTTGTGGTGATTAGGAAAGTAGAGGAACATAGAATAAATGTGTAAAAACTATGGAGCTATTGAATGTGTTCAAAGTATTAAATTTTCAAAGAACTTATTGTGTTAAAAAGGGGATATTTTACCACAAGGAGCCGCATCACAACAGGATGTTCGGGGTTTGCTAATTTACGGAAAAAGTAATCTCACTTCGTACCCCGAAAATTTAACCACATATGTGAAAATGTCACAGCTTCGAAACAAGCTATCATACATATCCAAGTTAACGATATGGACTGAGCTACAGGAAAAAACGTTACCATTACCGCCTATGTAAAAACAATTAAAGATTTTGACCCAAATTAGAAGCTTAATTCCAGAAGTTGTCAGACTGATTTATGGATGATTTCACCTTGTACACCACCGAAAATGATGGTAAGTAGTTTTTTATTTATACCTAGATATCATAAATTGTTTAAGATAAATGTTTTTGATAAAGATCAGCAAAAACTCGAGGAAATTTTCGCTTTTAAAATGCATAACTGGCACGGGGCTGAACACTTGTTTTAGGCACAATCATAAATTTGTTTACTTCCGAGAGACCCGAAAGGAATTTGTTTACTACATTAAAAAGGCAAGAAATAACTTTTAAATATTATTAAATTGTAAGTAAACATGACACAATATAGTCTTTGTTATGTAATTATCACTCTGGTCTACAGGAATACCTGATAATCAAGGGAGATAACACACTTCATACGAGTAATATGAGATTCATCATCGCATGTGCTTTTATCCAATGATTTGACCCCTGGTCAGTAGATATCATATGCACAAAAAAACAGACAAACACATTTACATGTTTTAAGAAAATCATGAATTATTATTTTTAATGCACATGAGCAAAACAAAAGATATTGTCATTTCTCAGTGAAAAAGGGGGAGGGTCAAACCTTCTTGAAAACAATATTTCTGCACCTATTCAACTATTAAGCTAGTTAGCTACTACCCATGGTTCTAATACAAAAGGTTTAAATGAAGGTGGCTAAGCCACAAGGGAGAAGCATTTGTCTTTCTTTGTGATTAAACTTTCAAGAATAGATTTTTCTCTCTCAATAATACTTATGCATTTAAATCAAATGATAACACAGCCTGAGTATTTTTTTTGTCTTATTTCAGTTCCAGACATATCATTATTTTTCAACCTGAGATGGCAAACTAGAGGTTTTAAAAAGTCCTGAATAACTGGTAAGCATTTTGTTTTATTAGGCAAGCTCTAAATTGTTTATTTCTGGTATTTATGCAATAGAAATTACAGTCAGTATGTTAAAAATATGCTAATATGAAAACTGTTGCTATGGTCTTGGTATTAAATGAAAAGGCTTGGTTACAGATCGTTTGGACTCAATATTTCGAGTAAAATCTTGCGGCAACTGTTTCTCACGTAACATTGCAAACTATTTTTAGCGCTATTTTGATCTGTCGTTATTTAATGACGCCATAATACATGTGATGTCACAATGTTTCCGTTAAGACCTCATGTGGATTTCTCACTGATAAAAGGTTTTCACTGAAAAATATGTAAAAAACATTTTTTCTCAAATAGAATTATGTGAAAGGACAAGTTTTGAAAATTTGCACTATATTGCACTCTAATTATATGATATGGATGACTTTCCCAGTAGTTTAGAGTGGTTTCAACAGTATTATATACAAGATTTCCACTAGTAAGAATAATTATTTTGGTGTTGTTTTTTTTATAAAACCTTCAGTTTTGCATAATTTCTCTGTCAAAATGCACTTTAAGGCACAAGAAAATTTTATAGAATGCTTTATCAGGGTCTGTGTATTGTAATTAAAGGTTATAATCAGAAGTTTTGTCCTTGTTTTGACTAGTGGAGGTAATCTGGAAGAAATTACTTATACATACTCATTGTATTCAAAATAAATGAATATAGCGACGAAAGTGTCATTGCCTTATAGTGCTAAAACAACTTTATTTTTTTTCAGAAATGGACAAAAATACAAAGATTTATTCAGAATATTATACAGATGAAGATCACATAAAAATATTTGGAAAAATCAGAAGTATGGATTTCAATATGGGACAACATCCCTAATGCGCCTTGAAATGAGGAACTCAAAAGTCACGTGTAAAGAAAAAATCTCTGTGTAGTGATATTGGACATATTTCTATTTTTAGCAAATGACTGAACTTAATTATTTGTGGTGATTAGGAAAGTAGAGGAACATAGAATAAATGTGTAAAAACTATGGAGCTATTGAATGTGTTCAAAGTATTAAATTTTCAAAGAACTTATTGTGTTAAAAAGGGGATATTTTACCACAAGGAGCCGCATCACAACAGGATGTTCGGGGTTTGCTAATTTACGGAAAAAGTAATCTCACTTCGTACCCCGAAAATTTAACCACATATGTGAAAATGTCACAGCTTCGAAACAAGCTATCATACATATCCAAGTTAACGATATGGACTGAGCTACAGGAAAAAACGTTACCATTACCGCCTATGTAAAAACAATTAAAGATTTTGACCCAAATTAGAAGCTTAATTCCAGAAGTTGTCAGACTGATTTATGGATGATTTCACCTTGTACACCACCGAAAATGATGGTAAGTAGTTTTTTATTTATACCTAGATATCATAAATTGTTTAAGATAAATGTTTTTGATAAAGATCAGCAAAAACTCGAGGAAATTTTCGCTTTTAAAATGCATAACTGGCACGGGGCTGAACACTTGTTTTAGGCACAATCATAAATTTGTTTACTTCCGAGAGACCCGAAAGGAATTTGTTTACTACATTAAAAAGGCAAGAAATAACTTTTAAATATTATTAAATTGTAAGTAAACATGACACAATATAGTCTTTGTTATGTAATTATCACTCTGGTCTACAGGAATACCTGATAATCAAGGGAGATAACACACTTCATACGAGTAATATGAGATTCATCATCGCATGTGCTTTTATCCAATGATTTGACCCCTGGTCAGTAGATATCATATGCACAAAAAAACAGACAAACACATTTACATGTTTTAAGAAAATCATGAATTATTATTTTTAATGCACATGAGCAAAACAAAAGATATTGTCATTTCTCAGTGAAAAAGGGGGAGGGTCAAACCTTCTTGAAAACAATATTTCTGCACCTATTCAACTATTAAGCTAGTTAGCTACTACCCATGGTTCTAATACAAAAGGTTTAAATGAAGGTGGCTAAGCCACAAGGGAGAAGCATTTGTCTTTCTTTGTGATTAAACTTTCAAGAATAGATTTTTCTCTCTCAATAATACTTATGCATTTAAATCAAATGATAACACAGCCTGAGTATTTTTTTTGTCTTATTTCAGTTCCAGACATATCATTATTTTTCAACCTGAGATGGCAAACTAGAGGTTTTAAAAAGTCCTGAATAACTGGTAAGCATTTTGTTTTATTAGGCAAGCTCTAAATTGTTTATTTCTGGTATTTATGCAATAGAAATTACAGTCAGTATGTTAAAAATATGCTAATATGAAAACTGTTGCTATGGTCTTGGTATTAAATGAAAAGGCTTGGTTACAGATCGTTTGGACTCAATATTTCGAGTAAAATCTTGCGGCAACTGTTTCTCACGTAACATTGCAAACTATTTTTAGCGCTATTTTGATCTGTCGTTATTTAATGACGCCATAATACATGTGATGTCACAATGTTTCCGTTAAGACCTCATGTGGATTTCTCACTGATAAAAGGTTTTCACTGAAAAATATGTAAAAAACATTTTTTCTCAAATAGAATTATGTGAAAGGACAAGTTTTGAAAATTTGCACTATATTGCACTCTAATTATATGATATGGATGACTTTCCCAGTAGTTTAGAGTGGTTTCAACAGTATTATATACAAGATTTCCACTAGTAAGAATAATTATTTTGGTGTTGTTTTTTTTATAAAACCTTCAGTTTTGCATAATTTCTCTGTCAAAATGCACTTTAAGGCACAAGAAAATTTTATAGAATGCTTTATCAGGGTCTGTGTATTGTAATTAAAGGTTATAATCAGAAGTTTTGTCCTTGTTTTGACTAGTGGAGGTAATCTGGAAGAAATTACTTATACATACTCATTGTATTCAAAATAAATGAATAT
This sequence comes from Mytilus galloprovincialis, assembly GCF_965363235.1. Classification (NCBI taxonomy): domain Eukaryota; kingdom Metazoa; phylum Mollusca; class Bivalvia; order Mytilida; family Mytilidae; genus Mytilus; species Mytilus galloprovincialis. The sequence continues at coordinate 17,834 of NW_027468045.1, forward strand.
AGCGACGAAAGTGTCATTGCCTTATAGTGCTAAAACAACTTTATTTTTTTTCAGAAATGGACAAAAATACAAAGATTTATTCAGAATATTATACAGATGAAGATCACATAAAAATATTTGGAAAAATCAGAAGTATGGATTTCAATATGGGACAACATCCCTAATGCGCCTTGAAATGAGGAACTCAAAAGTCACGTGTAAAGAAAAAATCTCTGTGTAGTGATATTGGACATATTTCTATTTTTAGCAAATGACTGAACTTAATTATTTGTGGTGATTAGGAAAGTAGAGGAACATAGAATAAATGTGTAAAAACTATGGAGCTATTGAATGTGTTCAAAGTATTAAATTTTCAAAGAACTTATTGTGTTAAAAAGGGGATATTTTACCACAAGGAGCCGCATCACAACAGGATGTTCGGGGTTTGCTAATTTACGGAAAAAGTAATCTCACTTCGTACCCCGAAAATTTAACCACATATGTGAAAATGTCACAGCTTCGAAACAAGCTATCATACATATCCAAGTTAACGATATGGACTGAGCTACAGGAAAAAACGTTACCATTACCGCCTATGTAAAAACAATTAAAGATTTTGACCCAAATTAGAAGCTTAATTCCAGAAGTTGTCAGACTGATTTATGGATGATTTCACCTTGTACACCACCGAAAATGATGGTAAGTAGTTTTTTATTTATACCTAGATATCATAAATTGTTTAAGATAAATGTTTTTGATAAAGATCAGCAAAAACTCGAGGAAATTTTCGCTTTTAAAATGCATAACTGGCACGGGGCTGAACACTTGTTTTAGGCACAATCATAAATTTGTTTACTTCCGAGAGACCCGAAAGGAATTTGTTTACTACATTAAAAAGGCAAGAAATAACTTTTAAATATTATTAAATTGTAAGTAAACATGACACAATATAGTCTTTGTTATGTAATTATCACTCTGGTCTACAGGAATACCTGATAATCAAGGGAGATAACACACTTCATACGAGTAATATGAGATTCATCATCGCATGTGCTTTTATCCAATGATTTGACCCCTGGTCAGTAGATATCATATGCACAAAAAAACAGACAAACACATTTACATGTTTTAAGAAAATCATGAATTATTATTTTTAATGCACATGAGCAAAACAAAAGATATTGTCATTTCTCAGTGAAAAAGGGGGAGGGTCAAACCTTCTTGAAAACAATATTTCTGCACCTATTCAACTATTAAGCTAGTTAGCTACTACCCATGGTTCTAATACAAAAGGTTTAAATGAAGGTGGCTAAGCCACAAGGGAGAAGCATTTGTCTTTCTTTGTGATTAAACTTTCAAGAATAGATTTTTCTCTCTCAATAATACTTATGCATTTAAATCAAATGATAACACAGCCTGAGTATTTTTTTTGTCTTATTTCAGTTCCAGACATATCATTATTTTTCAACCTGAGATGGCAAACTAGAGGTTTTAAAAAGTCCTGAATAACTGGTAAGCATTTTGTTTTATTAGGCAAGCTCTAAATTGTTTATTTCTGGTATTTATGCAATAGAAATTACAGTCAGTATGTTAAAAATATGCTAATATGAAAACTGTTGCTATGGTCTTGGTATTAAATGAAAAGGCTTGGTTACAGATCGTTTGGACTCAATATTTCGAGTAAAATCTTGCGGCAACTGTTTCTCACGTAACATTGCAAACTATTTTTAGCGCTATTTTGATCTGTCGTTATTTAATGACGCCATAATACATGTGATGTCACAATGTTTCCGTTAAGACCTCATGTGGATTTCTCACTGATAAAAGGTTTTCACTGAAAAATATGTAAAAAACATTTTTTCTCAAATAGAATTATGTGAAAGGACAAGTTTTGAAAATTTGCACTATATTGCACTCTAATTATATGATATGGATGACTTTCCCAGTAGTTTAGAGTGGTTTCAACAGTATTATATACAAGATTTCCACTAGTAAGAATAATTATTTTGGTGTTGTTTTTTTTATAAAACCTTCAGTTTTGCATAATTTCTCTGTCAAAATGCACTTTAAGGCACAAGAAAATTTTATAGAATGCTTTATCAGGGTCTGTGTATTGTAATTAAAGGTTATAATCAGAAGTTTTGTCCTTGTTTTGACTAGTGGAGGTAATCTGGAAGAAATTACTTATACATACTCATTGTATTCAAAATAAATGAATATAGCGACGAAAGTGTCATTGCCTTATAGTGCTAAAACAACTTTATTTTTTTTCAGAAATGGACAAAAATACAAAGATTTATTCAGAATATTATACAGATGAAGATCACATAAAAATATTTGGAAAAATCAGAAGTATGGATTTCAATATGGGACAACATCCCTAATGCGCCTTGAAATGAGGAACTCAAAAGTCACGTGTAAAGAAAAAATCTCTGTGTAGTGATATTGGACATATTTCTATTTTTAGCAAATGACTGAACTTAATTATTTGTGGTGATTAGGAAAGTAGAGGAACATAGAATAAATGTGTAAAAACTATGGAGCTATTGAATGTGTTCAAAGTATTAAATTTTCAAAGAACTTATTGTGTTAAAAAGGGGATATTTTACCACAAGGAGCCGCATCACAACAGGATGTTCGGGGTTTGCTAATTTACGGAAAAAGTAATCTCACTTCGTACCCCGAAAATTTAACCACATATGTGAAAATGTCACAGCTTCGAAACAAGCTATCATACATATCCAAGTTAACGATATGGACTGAGCTACAGGAAAAAACGTTACCATTACCGCCTATGTAAAAACAATTAAAGATTTTGACCCAAATTAGAAGCTTAATTCCAGAAGTTGTCAGACTGATTTATGGATGATTTCACCTTGTACACCACCGAAAATGATGGTAAGTAGTTTTTTATTTATACCTAGATATCATAAATTGTTTAAGATAAATGTTTTTGATAAAGATCAGCAAAAACTCGAGGAAATTTTCGCTTTTAAAATGCATAACTGGCACGGGGCTGAACACTTGTTTTAGGCACAATCATAAATTTGTTTACTTCCGAGAGACCCGAAAGGAATTTGTTTACTACATTAAAAAGGCAAGAAATAACTTTTAAATATTATTAAATTGTAAGTAAACATGACACAATATAGTCTTTGTTATGTAATTATCACTCTGGTCTACAGGAATACCTGATAATCAAGGGAGATAACACACTTCATACGAGTAATATGAGATTCATCATCGCATGTGCTTTTATCCAATGATTTGACCCCTGGTCAGTAGATATCATATGCACAAAAAAACAGACAAACACATTTACATGTTTTAAGAAAATCATGAATTATTATTTTTAATGCACATGAGCAAAACAAAAGATATTGTCATTTCTCAGTGAAAAAGGGGGAGGGTCAAACCTTCTTGAAAACAATATTTCTGCACCTATTCAACTATTAAGCTAGTTAGCTACTACCCATGGTTCTAATACAAAAGGTTTAAATGAAGGTGGCTAAGCCACAAGGGAGAAGCATTTGTCTTTCTTTGTGATTAAACTTTCAAGAATAGATTTTTCTCTCTCAATAATACTTATGCATTTAAATCAAATGATAACACAGCCTGAGTATTTTTTTTGTCTTATTTCAGTTCCAGACATATCATTATTTTTCAACCTGAGATGGCAAACTAGAGGTTTTAAAAAGTCCTGAATAACTGGTAAGCATTTTGTTTTATTAGGCAAGCTCTAAATTGTTTATTTCTGGTATTTATGCAATAGAAATTACAGTCAGTATGTTAAAAATATGCTAATATGAAAACTGTTGCTATGGTCTTGGTATTAAATGAAAAGGCTTGGTTACAGATCGTTTGGACTCAATATTTCGAGTAAAATCTTGCGGCAACTGTTTCTCACGTAACATTGCAAACTATTTTTAGCGCTATTTTGATCTGTCGTTATTTAATGACGCCATAATACATGTGATGTCACAATGTTTCCGTTAAGACCTCATGTGGATTTCTCACTGATAAAAGGTTTTCACTGAAAAATATGTAAAAAACATTTTTTCTCAAATAGAATTATGTGAAAGGACAAGTTTTGAAAATTTGCACTATATTGCACTCTAATTATATGATATGGATGACTTTCCCAGTAGTTTAGAGTGGTTTCAACAGTATTATATACAAGATTTCCACTAGTAAGAATAATTATTTTGGTGTTGTTTTTTTTATAAAACCTTCAGTTTTGCATAATTTCTCTGTCAAAATGCACTTTAAGGCACAAGAAAATTTTATAGAATGCTTTATCAGGGTCTGTGTATTGTAATTAAAGGTTATAATCAGAAGTTTTGTCCTTGTTTTGACTAGTGGAGGTAATCTGGAAGAAATTACTTATACATACTCATTGTATTCAAAATAAATGAATATAGCGACGAAAGTGTCATTGCCTTATAGTGCTAAAACAACTTTATTTTTTTTCAGAAATGGACAAAAATACAAAGATTTATTCAGAATATTATACAGATGAAGATCACATAAAAATATTTGGAAAAATCAGAAGTATGGATTTCAATATGGGACAACATCCCTAATGCGCCTTGAAATGAGGAACTCAAAAGTCACGTGTAAAGAAAAAATCTCTGTGTAGTGATATTGGACATATTTCTATTTTTAGCAAATGACTGAACTTAATTATTTGTGGTGATTAGGAAAGTAGAGGAACATAGAATAAATGTGTAAAAACTATGGAGCTATTGAATGTGTTCAAAGTATTAAATTTTCAAAGAACTTATTGTGTTAAAAAGGGGATATTTTACCACAAGGAGCCGCATCACAACAGGATGTTCGGGGTTTGCTAATTTACGGAAAAAGTAATCTCACTTCGTACCCCGAAAATTTAACCACATATGTGAAAATGTCACAGCTTCGAAACAAGCTATCATACATATCCAAGTTAACGATATGGACTGAGCTACAGGAAAAAACGTTACCATTACCGCCTATGTAAAAACAATTAAAGATTTTGACCCAAATTAGAAGCTTAATTCCAGAAGTTGTCAGACTGATTTATGGATGATTTCACCTTGTACACCACCGAAAATGATGGTAAGTAGTTTTTTATTTATACCTAGATATCATAAATTGTTTAAGATAAATGTTTTTGATAAAGATCAGCAAAAACTCGAGGAAATTTTCGCTTTTAAAATGCATAACTGGCACGGGGCTGAACACTTGTTTTAGGCACAATCATAAATTTGTTTACTTCCGAGAGACCCGAAAGGAATTTGTTTACTACATTAAAAAGGCAAGAAATAACTTTTAAATATTATTAAATTGTAAGTAAACATGACACAATATAGTCTTTGTTATGTAATTATCACTCTGGTCTACAGGAATACCTGATAATCAAGGGAGATAACACACTTCATACGAGTAATATGAGATTCATCATCGCATGTGCTTTTATCCAATGATTTGACCCCTGGTCAGTAGATATCATATGCACAAAAAAACAGACAAACACATTTACATGTTTTAAGAAAATCATGAATTATTATTTTTAATGCACATGAGCAAAACAAAAGATATTGTCATTTCTCAGTGAAAAAGGGGGAGGGTCAAACCTTCTTGAAAACAATATTTCTGCACCTATTCAACTATTAAGCTAGTTAGCTACTACCCATGGTTCTAATACAAAAGGTTTAAATGAAGGTGGCTAAGCCACAAGGGAGAAGCATTTGTCTTTCTTTGTGATTAAACTTTCAAGAATAGATTTTTCTCTCTCAATAATACTTATGCATTTAAATCAAATGATAACACAGCCTGAGTATTTTTTTTGTCTTATTTCAGTTCCAGACATATCATTATTTTTCAACCTGAGATGGCAAACTAGAGGTTTTAAAAAGTCCTGAATAACTGGTAAGCATTTTGTTTTATTAGGCAAGCTCTAAATTGTTTATTTCTGGTATTTATGCAATAGAAATTACAGTCAGTATGTTAAAAATATGCTAATATGAAAACTGTTGCTATGGTCTTGGTATTAAATGAAAAGGCTTGGTTACAGATCGTTTGGACTCAATATTTCGAGTAAAATCTTGCGGCAACTGTTTCTCACGTAACATTGCAAACTATTTTTAGCGCTATTTTGATCTGTCGTTATTTAATGACGCCATAATACATGTGATGTCACAATGTTTCCGTTAAGACCTCATGTGGATTTCTCACTGATAAAAGGTTTTCACTGAAAAATATGTAAAAAACATTTTTTCTCAAATAGAATTATGTGAAAGGACAAGTTTTGAAAATTTGCACTATATTGCACTCTAATTATATGATATGGATGACTTTCCCAGTAGTTTAGAGTGGTTTCAACAGTATTATATACAAGATTTCCACTAGTAAGAATAATTATTTTGGTGTTGTTTTTTTTATAAAACCTTCAGTTTTGCATAATTTCTCTGTCAAAATGCACTTTAAGGCACAAGAAAATTTTATAGAATGCTTTATCAGGGTCTGTGTATTGTAATTAAAGGTTATAATCAGAAGTTTTGTCCTTGTTTTGACTAGTGGAGGTAATCTGGAAGAAATTACTTATACATACTCATTGTATTCAAAATAAATGAATATAGCGACGAAAGTGTCATTGCCTTATAGTGCTAAAACAACTTTATTTTTTTTCAGAAATGGACAAAAATACAAAGATTTATTCAGAATATTATACAGATGAAGATCACATAAAAATATTTGGAAAAATCAGAAGTATGGATTTCAATATGGGACAACATCCCTAATGCGCCTTGAAATGAGGAACTCAAAAGTCACGTGTAAAGAAAAAATCTCTGTGTAGTGATATTGGACATATTTCTATTTTTAGCAAATGACTGAACTTAATTATTTGTGGTGATTAGGAAAGTAGAGGAACATAGAATAAATGTGTAAAAACTATGGAGCTATTGAATGTGTTCAAAGTATTAAATTTTCAAAGAACTTATTGTGTTAAAAAGGGGATATTTTACCACAAGGAGCCGCATCACAACAGGATGTTCGGGGTTTGCTAATTTACGGAAAAAGTAATCTCACTTCGTACCCCGAAAATTTAACCACATATGTGAAAATGTCACAGCTTCGAAACAAGCTATCATACATATCCAAGTTAACGATATGGACTGAGCTACAGGAAAAAACGTTACCATTACCGCCTATGTAAAAACAATTAAAGATTTTGACCCAAATTAGAAGCTTAATTCCAGAAGTTGTCAGACTGATTTATGGATGATTTCACCTTGTACACCACCGAAAATGATGGTAAGTAGTTTTTTATTTATACCTAGATATCATAAATTGTTTAAGATAAATGTTTTTGATAAAGATCAGCAAAAACTCGAGGAAATTTTCGCTTTTAAAATGCATAACTGGCACGGGGCTGAACACTTGTTTTAGGCACAATCATAAATTTGTTTACTTCCGAGAGACCCGAAAGGAATTTGTTTACTACATTAAAAAGGCAAGAAATAACTTTTAAATATTATTAAATTGTAAGTAAACATGACACAATATAGTCTTTGTTATGTAATTATCACTCTGGTCTACAGGAATACCTGATAATCAAGGGAGATAACACACTTCATACGAGTAATATGAGATTCATCATCGCATGTGCTTTTATCCAATGATTTGACCCCTGGTCAGTAGATATCATATGCACAAAAAAACAGACAAACACATTTACATGTTTTAAGAAAATCATGAATTATTATTTTTAATGCACATGAGCAAAACAAAAGATATTGTCATTTCTCAGTGAAAAAGGGGGAGGGTCAAACCTTCTTGAAAACAATATTTCTGCACCTATTCAACTATTAAGCTAGTTAGCTACTACCCATGGTTCTAATACAAAAGGTTTAAATGAAGGTGGCTAAGCCACAAGGGAGAAGCATTTGTCTTTCTTTGTGATTAAACTTTCAAGAATAGATTTTTCTCTCTCAATAATACTTATGCATTTAAATCAAATGATAACACAGCCTGAGTATTTTTTTTGTCTTATTTCAGTTCCAGACATATCATTATTTTTCAACCTGAGATGGCAAACTAGAGGTTTTAAAAAGTCCTGAATAACTGGTAAGCATTTTGTTTTATTAGGCAAGCTCTAAATTGTTTATTTCTGGTATTTATGCAATAGAAATTACAGTCAGTATGTTAAAAATATGCTAATATGAAAACTGTTGCTATGGTCTTGGTATTAAATGAAAAGGCTTGGTTACAGATCGTTTGGACTCAATATTTCGAGTAAAATCTTGCGGCAACTGTTTCTCACGTAACATTGCAAACTATTTTTAGCGCTATTTTGATCTGTCGTTATTTAATGACGCCATAATACATGTGATGTCACAATGTTTCCGTTAAGACCTCATGTGGATTTCTCACTGATAAAAGGTTTTCACTGAAAAATATGTAAAAAACATTTTTTCTCAAATAGAATTATGTGAAAGGACAAGTTTTGAAAATTTGCACTATATTGCACTCTAATTATATGATATGGATGACTTTCCCAGTAGTTTAGAGTGGTTTCAACAGTATTATATACAAGATTTCCACTAGTAAGAATAATTATTTTGGTGTTGTTTTTTTTATAAAACCTTCAGTTTTGCATAATTTCTCTGTCAAAATGCACTTTAAGGCACAAGAAAATTTTATAGAATGCTTTATCAGGGTCTGTGTATTGTAATTAAAGGTTATAATCAGAAGTTTTGTCCTTGTTTTGACTAGTGGAGGTAATCTGGAAGAAATTACTTATACATACTCATTGTATTCAAAATAAATGAATATAGCGACGAAAGTGTCATTGCCTTATAGTGCTAAAACAACTTTATTTTTTTTCAGAAATGGACAAAAATACAAAGATTTATTCAGAATATTATACAGATGAAGATCACATAAAAATATTTGGAAAAATCAGAAGTATGGATTTCAATATGGGACAACATCCCTAATGCGCCTTGAAATGAGGAACTCAAAAGTCACGTGTAAAGAAAAAATCTCTGTGTAGTGATATTGGACATATTTCTATTTTTAGCAAATGACTGAACTTAATTATTTGTGGTGATTAGGAAAGTAGAGGAACATAGAATAAATGTGTAAAAACTATGGAGCTATTGAATGTGTTCAAAGTATTAAATTTTCAAAGAACTTATTGTGTTAAAAAGGGGATATTTTACCACAAGGAGCCGCATCACAACAGGATGTTCGGGGTTTGCTAATTTACGGAAAAAGTAATCTCACTTCGTACCCCGAAAATTTAACCACATATGTGAAAATGTCACAGCTTCGAAACAAGCTATCATACATATCCAAGTTAACGATATGGACTGAGCTACAGGAAAAAACGTTACCATTACCGCCTATGTAAAAACAATTAAAGATTTTGACCCAAATTAGAAGCTTAATTCCAGAAGTTGTCAGACTGATTTATGGATGATTTCACCTTGTACACCACCGAAAATGATGGTAAGTAGTTTTTTATTTATACCTAGATATCATAAATTGTTTAAGATAAATGTTTTTGATAAAGATCAGCAAAAACTCGAGGAAATTTTCGCTTTTAAAATGCATAACTGGCACGGGGCTGAACACTTGTTTTAGGCACAATCATAAATTTGTTTACTTCCGAGAGACCCGAAAGGAATTTGTTTACTACATTAAAAAGGCAAGAAATAACTTTTAAATATTATTAAATTGTAAGTAAACATGACACAATATAGTCTTTGTTATGTAATTATCACTCTGGTCTACAGGAATACCTGATAATCAAGGGAGATAACACACTTCATACGAGTAATATGAGATTCATCATCGCATGTGCTTTTATCCAATGATTTGACCCCTGGTCAGTAGATATCATATGCACAAAAAAACAGACAAACACATTTACATGTTTTAAGAAAATCATGAATTATTATTTTTAATGCACATGAGCAAAACAAAAGATATTGTCATTTCTCAGTGAAAAAGGGGGAGGGTCAAACCTTCTTGAAAACAATATTTCTGCACCTATTCAACTATTAAGCTAGTTAGCTACTACCCATGGTTCTAATACAAAAGGTTTAAATGAAGGTGGCTAAGCCACAAGGGAGAAGCATTTGTCTTTCTTTGTGATTAAACTTTCAAGAATAGATTTTTCTCTCTCAATAATACTTATGCATTTAAATCAAATGATAACACAGCCTGAGTATTTTTTTTGTCTTATTTCAGTTCCAGACATATCATTATTTTTCAACCTGAGATGGCAAACTAGAGGTTTTAAAAAGTCCTGAATAACTGGTAAGCATTTTGTTTTATTAGGCAAGCTCTAAATTGTTTATTTCTGGTATTTATGCAATAGAAATTACAGTCAGTATGTTAAAAATATGCTAATATGAAAACTGTTGCTATGGTCTTGGTATTAAATGAAAAGGCTTGGTTACAGATCGTTTGGACTCAATATTTCGAGTAAAATCTTGCGGCAACTGTTTCTCACGTAACATTGCAAACTATTTTTAGCGCTATTTTGATCTGTCGTTATTTAATGACGCCATAATACATGTGATGTCACAATGTTTCCGTTAAGACCTCATGTGGATTTCTCACTGATAAAAGGTTTTCACTGAAAAATATGTAAAAAACATTTTTTCTCAAATAGAATTATGTGAAAGGACAAGTTTTGAAAATTTGCACTATATTGCACTCTAATTATATGATATGGATGACTTTCCCAGTAGTTTAGAGTGGTTTCAACAGTATTATATACAAGATTTCCACTAGTAAGAATAATTATTTTGGTGTTGTTTTTTTTATAAAACCTTCAGTTTTGCATAATTTCTCTGTCAAAATGCACTTTAAGGCACAAGAAAATTTTATAGAATGCTTTATCAGGGTCTGTGTATTGTAATTAAAGGTTATAATCAGAAGTTTTGTCCTTGTTTTGACTAGTGGAGGTAATCTGGAAGAAATTACTTATACATACTCATTGTATTCAAAATAAATGAATATAGCGACGAAAGTGTCATTGCCTTATAGTGCTAAAACAACTTTATTTTTTTTCAGAAATGGACAAAAATACAAAGATTTATTCAGAATATTATACAGATGAAGATCACATAAAAATATTTGGAAAAATCAGAAGTATGGATTTCAATATGGGACAACATCCCTAATGCGCCTTGAAATGAGGAACTCAAAAGTCACGTGTAAAGAAAAAATCTCTGTGTAGTGATATTGGACATATTTCTATTTTTAGCAAATGACTGAACTTAATTATTTGTGGTGATTAGGAAAGTAGAGGAACATAGAATAAATGTGTAAAAACTATGGAGCTATTGAATGTGTTCAAAGTATTAAATTTTCAAAGAACTTATTGTGTTAAAAAGGGGATATTTTACCACAAGGAGCCGCATCACAACAGGATGTTCGGGGTTTGCTAATTTACGGAAAAAGTAATCTCACTTCGTACCCCGAAAATTTAACCACATATGTGAAAATGTCACAGCTTCGAAACAAGCTATCATACATATCCAAGTTAACGATATGGACTGAGCTACAGGAAAAAACGTTACCATTACCGCCTATGTAAAAACAATTAAAGATTTTGACCCAAATTAGAAGCTTAATTCCAGAAGTTGTCAGACTGATTTATGGATGATTTCACCTTGTACACCACCGAAAATGATGGTAAGTAGTTTTTTATTTATACCTAGATATCATAAATTGTTTAAGATAAATGTTTTTGATAAAGATCAGCAAAAACTCGAGGAAATTTTCGCTTTTAAAATGCATAACTGGCACGGGGCTGAACACTTGTTTTAGGCACAATCATAAATTTGTTTACTTCCGAGAGACCCGAAAGGAATTTGTTTACTACATTAAAAAGGCAAGAAATAACTTTTAAATATTATTAAATTGTAAGTAAACATGACACAATATAGTCTTTGTTATGTAATTATCACTCTGGTCTACAGGAATACCTGATAATCAAGGGAGATAACACACTTCATACGAGTAATATGAGATTCATCATCGCATGTGCTTTTATCCAATGATTTGACCCCTGGTCAGTAGATATCATATGCACAAAAAAACAGACAAACACATTTACATGTTTTAAGAAAATCATGAATTATTATTTTTAATGCACATGAGCAAAACAAAAGATATTGTCATTTCTCAGTGAAAAAGGGGGAGGGTCAAACCTTCTTGAAAACAATATTTCTGCACCTATTCAACTATTAAGCTAGTTAGCTACTACCCATGGTTCTAATACAAAAGGTTTAAATGAAGGTGGCTAAGCCACAAGGGAGAAGCATTTGTCTTTCTTTGTGATTAAACTTTCAAGAATAGATTTTTCTCTCTCAATAATACTTATGCATTTAAATCAAATGATAACACAGCCTGAGTATTTTTTTTGTCTTATTTCAGTTCCAGACATATCATTATTTTTCAACCTGAGATGGCAAACTAGAGGTTTTAAAAAGTCCTGAATAACTGGTAAGCATTTTGTTTTATTAGGCAAGCTCTAAATTGTTTATTTCTGGTATTTATGCAATAGAAATTACAGTCAGTATGTTAAAAATATGCTAATATGAAAACTGTTGCTATGGTCTTGGTATTAAATGAAAAGGCTTGGTTACAGATCGTTTGGACTCAATATTTCGAGTAAAATCTTGCGGCAACTGTTTCTCACGTAACATTGCAAACTATTTTTAGCGCTATTTTGATCTGTCGTTATTTAATGACGCCATAATACATGTGATGTCACAATGTTTCCGTTAAGACCTCATGTGGATTTCTCACTGATAAAAGGTTTTCACTGAAAAATATGTAAAAAACATTTTTTCTCAAATAGAATTATGTGAAAGGACAAGTTTTGAAAATTTGCACTATATTGCACTCTAATTATATGATATGGATGACTTTCCCAGTAGTTTAGAGTGGTTTCAACAGTATTATATACAAGATTTCCACTAGTAAGAATAATTATTTTGGTGTTGTTTTTTTTATAAAACCTTCAGTTTTGCATAATTTCTCTGTCAAAATGCACTTTAAGGCACAAGAAAATTTTATAGAATGCTTTATCAGGGTCTGTGTATTGTAATTAAAGGTTATAATCAGAAGTTTTGTCCTTGTTTTGACTAGTGGAGGTAATCTGGAAGAAATTACTTATACATACTCATTGTATTCAAAATAAATGAATATAGCGACGAAAGTGTCATTGCCTTATAGTGCTAAAACAACTTTATTTTTTTTCAGAAATGGACAAAAATACAAAGATTTATTCAGAATATTATACAGATGAAGATCACATAAAAATATTTGGAAAAATCAGAAGTATGGATTTCAATATGGGACAACATCCCTAATGCGCCTTGAAATGAGGAACTCAAAAGTCACGTGTAAAGAAAAAATCTCTGTGTAGTGATATTGGACATATTTCTATTTTTAGCAAATGACTGAACTTAATTATTTGTGGTGATTAGGAAAGTAGAGGAACATAGAATAAATGTGTAAAAACTATGGAGCTATTGAATGTGTTCAAAGTATTAAATTTTCAAAGAACTTATTGTGTTAAAAAGGGGATATTTTACCACAAGGAGCCGCATCACAACAGGATGTTCGGGGTTTGCTAATTTACGGAAAAAGTAATCTCACTTCGTACCCCGAAAATTTAACCACATATGTGAAAATGTCACAGCTTCGAAACAAGCTATCATACATATCCAAGTTAACGATATGGACTGAGCTACAGGAAAAAACGTTACCATTACCGCCTATGTAAAAACAATTAAAGATTTTGACCCAAATTAGAAGCTTAATTCCAGAAGTTGTCAGACTGATTTATGGATGATTTCACCTTGTACACCACCGAAAATGATGGTAAGTAGTTTTTTATTTATACCTAGATATCATAAATTGTTTAAGATAAATGTTTTTGATAAAGATCAGCAAAAACTCGAGGAAATTTTCGCTTTTAAAATGCATAACTGGCACGGGGCTGAACACTTGTTTTAGGCACAATCATAAATTTGTTTACTTCCGAGAGACCCGAAAGGAATTTGTTTACTACATTAAAAAGGCAAGAAATAACTTTTAAATATTATTAAATTGTAAGTAAACATGACACAATATAGTCTTTGTTATGTAATTATCACTCTGGTCTACAGGAATACCTGATAATCAAGGGAGATAACACACTTCATACGAGTAATATGAGATTCATCATCGCATGTGCTTTTATCCAATGATTTGACCCCTGGTCAGTAGATATCATATGCACAAAAAAACAGACAAACACATTTACATGTTTTAAGAAAATCATGAATTATTATTTTTAATGCACATGAGCAAAACAAAAGATATTGTCATTTCTCAGTGAAAAAGGGGGAGGGTCAAACCTTCTTGAAAACAATATTTCTGCACCTATTCAACTATTAAGCTAGTTAGCTACTACCCATGGTTCTAATACAAAAGGTTTAAATGAAGGTGGCTAAGCCACAAGGGAGAAGCATTTGTCTTTCTTTGTGATTAAACTTTCAAGAATAGATTTTTCTCTCTCAATAATACTTATGCATTTAAATCAAATGATAACACAGCCTGAGTATTTTTTTTGTCTTATTTCAGTTCCAGACATATCATTATTTTTCAACCTGAGATGGCAAACTAGAGGTTTTAAAAAGTCCTGAATAACTGGTAAGCATTTTGTTTTATTAGGCAAGCTCTAAATTGTTTATTTCTGGTATTTATGCAATAGAAATTACAGTCAGTATGTTAAAAATATGCTAATATGAAAACTGTTGCTATGGTCTTGGTATTAAATGAAAAGGCTTGGTTACAGATCGTTTGGACTCAATATTTCGAGTAAAATCTTGCGGCAACTGTTTCTCACGTAACATTGCAAACTATTTTTAGCGCTATTTTGATCTGTCGTTATTTAATGACGCCATAATACATGTGATGTCACAATGTTTCCGTTAAGACCTCATGTGGATTTCTCACTGATAAAAGGTTTTCACTGAAAAATATGTAAAAAACATTTTTTCTCAAATAGAATTATGTGAAAGGACAAGTTTTGAAAATTTGCACTATATTGCACTCTAATTATATGATATGGATGACTTTCCCAGTAGTTTAGAGTGGTTTCAACAGTATTATATACAAGATTTCCACTAGTAAGAATAATTATTTTGGTGTTGTTTTTTTTATAAAACCTTCAGTTTTGCATAATTTCTCTGTCAAAATGCACTTTAAGGCACAAGAAAATTTTATAGAATGCTTTATCAGGGTCTGTGTATTGTAATTAAAGGTTATAATCAGAAGTTTTGTCCTTGTTTTGACTAGTGGAGGTAATCTGGAAGAAATTACTTATACATACTCATTGTATTCAAAATAAATGAATATAGCGACGAAAGTGTCATTGCCTTATAGTGCTAAAACAACTTTATTTTTTTTCAGAAATGGACAAAAATACAAAGATTTATTCAGAATATTATACAGATGAAGATCACATAAAAATATTTGGAAAAATCAGAAGTATGGATTTCAATATGGGACAACATCCCTAATGCGCCTTGAAATGAGGAACTCAAAAGTCACGTGTAAAGAAAAAATCTCTGTGTAGTGATATTGGACATATTTCTATTTTTAGCAAATGACTGAACTTAATTATTTGTGGTGATTAGGAAAGTAGAGGAACATAGAATAAATGTGTAAAAACTATGGAGCTATTGAATGTGTTCAAAGTATTAAATTTTCAAAGAACTTATTGTGTTAAAAAGGGGATATTTTACCACAAGGAGCCGCATCACAACAGGATGTTCGGGGTTTGCTAATTTACGGAAAAAGTAATCTCACTTCGTACCCCGAAAATTTAACCACATATGTGAAAATGTCACAGCTTCGAAACAAGCTATCATACATATCCAAGTTAACGATATGGACTGAGCTACAGGAAAAAACGTTACCATTACCGCCTATGTAAAAACAATTAAAGATTTTGACCCAAATTAGAAGCTTAATTCCAGAAGTTGTCAGACTGATTTATGGATGATTTCACCTTGTACACCACCGAAAATGATGGTAAGTAGTTTTTTATTTATACCTAGATATCATAAATTGTTTAAGATAAATGTTTTTGATAAAGATCAGCAAAAACTCGAGGAAATTTTCGCTTTTAAAATGCATAACTGGCACGGGGCTGAACACTTGTTTTAGGCACAATCATAAATTTGTTTACTTCCGAGAGACCCGAAAGGAATTTGTTTACTACATTAAAAAGGCAAGAAATAACTTTTAAATATTATTAAATTGTAAGTAAACATGACACAATATAGTCTTTGTTATGTAATTATCACTCTGGTCTACAGGAATACCTGATAATCAAGGGAGATAACACACTTCATACGAGTAATATGAGATTCATCATCGCATGTGCTTTTATCCAATGATTTGACCCCTGGTCAGTAGATATCATATGCACAAAAAAACAGACAAACACATTTACATGTTTTAAGAAAATCATGAATTATTATTTTTAATGCACATGAGCAAAACAAAAGATATTGTCATTTCTCAGTGAAAAAGGGGGAGGGTCAAACCTTCTTGAAAACAATATTTCTGCACCTATTCAACTATTAAGCTAGTTAGCTACTACCCATGGTTCTAATACAAAAGGTTTAAATGAAGGTGGCTAAGCCACAAGGGAGAAGCATTTGTCTTTCTTTGTGATTAAACTTTCAAGAATAGATTTTTCTCTCTCAATAATACTTATGCATTTAAATCAAATGATAACACAGCCTGAGTATTTTTTTTGTCTTATTTCAGTTCCAGACATATCATTATTTTTCAACCTGAGATGGCAAACTAGAGGTTTTAAAAAGTCCTGAATAACTGGTAAGCATTTTGTTTTATTAGGCAAGCTCTAAATTGTTTATTTCTGGTATTTATGCAATAGAAATTACAGTCAGTATGTTAAAAATATGCTAATATGAAAACTGTTGCTATGGTCTTGGTATTAAATGAAAAGGCTTGGTTACAGATCGTTTGGACTCAATATTTCGAGTAAAATCTTGCGGCAACTGTTTCTCACGTAACATTGCAAACTATTTTTAGCGCTATTTTGATCTGTCGTTATTTAATGACGCCATAATACATGTGATGTCACAATGTTTCCGTTAAGACCTCATGTGGATTTCTCACTGATAAAAGGTTTTCACTGAAAAATATGTAAAAAACATTTTTTCTCAAATAGAATTATGTGAAAGGACAAGTTTTGAAAATTTGCACTATATTGCACTCTAATTATATGATATGGATGACTTTCCCAGTAGTTTAGAGTGGTTTCAACAGTATTATATACAAGATTTCCACTAGTAAGAATAATTATTTTGGTGTTGTTTTTTTTATAAAACCTTCAGTTTTGCATAATTTCTCTGTCAAAATGCACTTTAAGGCACAAGAAAATTTTATAGAATGCTTTATCAGGGTCTGTGTATTGTAATTAAAGGTTATAATCAGAAGTTTTGTCCTTGTTTTGACTAGTGGAGGTAATCTGGAAGAAATTACTTATACATACTCATTGTATTCAAAATAAATGAATATAGCGACGAAAGTGTCATTGCCTTATAGTGCTAAAACAACTTTATTTTTTTTCAGAAATGGACAAAAATACAAAGATTTATTCAGAATATTATACAGATGAAGATCACATAAAAATATTTGGAAAAATCAGAAGTATGGATTTCAATATGGGACAACATCCCTAATGCGCCTTGAAATGAGGAACTCAAAAGTCACGTGTAAAGAAAAAATCTCTGTGTAGTGATATTGGACATATTTCTATTTTTAGCAAATGACTGAACTTAATTATTTGTGGTGATTAGGAAAGTAGAGGAACATAGAATAAATGTGTAAAAACTATGGAGCTATTGAATGTGTTCAAAGTATTAAATTTTCAAAGAACTTATTGTGTTAAAAAGGGGATATTTTACCACAAGGAGCCGCATCACAACAGGATGTTCGGGGTTTGCTAATTTACGGAAAAAGTAATCTCACTTCGTACCCCGAAAATTTAACCACATATGTGAAAATGTCACAGCTTCGAAACAAGCTATCATACATATCCAAGTTAACGATATGGACTGAGCTACAGGAAAAAACGTTACCATTACCGCCTATGTAAAAACAATTAAAGATTTTGACCCAAATTAGAAGCTTAATTCCAGAAGTTGTCAGACTGATTTATGGATGATTTCACCTTGTACACCACCGAAAATGATGGTAAGTAGTTTTTTATTTATACCTAGATATCATAAATTGTTTAAGATAAATGTTTTTGATAAAGATCAGCAAAAACTCGAGGAAATTTTCGCTTTTAAAATGCATAACTGGCACGGGGCTGAACACTTGTTTTAGGCACAATCATAAATTTGTTTACTTCCGAGAGACCCGAAAGGAATTTGTTTACTACATTAAAAAGGCAAGAAATAACTTTTAAATATTATTAAATTGTAAGTAAACATGACACAATATAGTCTTTGTTATGTAATTATCACTCTGGTCTACAGGAATACCTGATAATCAAGGGAGATAACACACTTCATACGAGTAATATGAGATTCATCATCGCATGTGCTTTTATCCAATGATTTGACCCCTGGTCAGTAGATATCATATGCACAAAAAAACAGACAAACACATTTACATGTTTTAAGAAAATCATGAATTATTATTTTTAATGCACATGAGCAAAACAAAAGATATTGTCATTTCTCAGTGAAAAAGGGGGAGGGTCAAACCTTCTTGAAAACAATATTTCTGCACCTATTCAACTATTAAGCTAGTTAGCTACTACCCATGGTTCTAATACAAAAGGTTTAAATGAAGGTGGCTAAGCCACAAGGGAGAAGCATTTGTCTTTCTTTGTGATTAAACTTTCAAGAATAGATTTTTCTCTCTCAATAATACTTATGCATTTAAATCAAATGATAACACAGCCTGAGTATTTTTTTTGTCTTATTTCAGTTCCAGACATATCATTATTTTTCAACCTGAGATGGCAAACTAGAGGTTTTAAAAAGTCCTGAATAACTGGTAAGCATTTTGTTTTATTAGGCAAGCTCTAAATTGTTTATTTCTGGTATTTATGCAATAGAAATTACAGTCAGTATGTTAAAAATATGCTAATATGAAAACTGTTGCTATGGTCTTGGTATTAAATGAAAAGGCTTGGTTACAGATCGTTTGGACTCAATATTTCGAGTAAAATCTTGCGGCAACTGTTTCTCACGTAACATTGCAAACTATTTTTAGCGCTATTTTGATCTGTCGTTATTTAATGACGCCATAATACATGTGATGTCACAATGTTTCCGTTAAGACCTCATGTGGATTTCTCACTGATAAAAGGTTTTCACTGAAAAATATGTAAAAAACATTTTTTCTCAAATAGAATTATGTGAAAGGACAAGTTTTGAAAATTTGCACTATATTGCACTCTAATTATATGATATGGATGACTTTCCCAGTAGTTTAGAGTGGTTTCAACAGTATTATATACAAGATTTCCACTAGTAAGAATAATTATTTTGGTGTTGTTTTTTTTATAAAACCTTCAGTTTTGCATAATTTCTCTGTCAAAATGCACTTTAAGGCACAAGAAAATTTTATAGAATGCTTTATCAGGGTCTGTGTATTGTAATTAAAGGTTATAATCAGAAGTTTTGTCCTTGTTTTGACTAGTGGAGGTAATCTGGAAGAAATTACTTATACATACTCATTGTATTCAAAATAAATGAATATAGCGACGAAAGTGTCATTGCCTTATAGTGCTAAAACAACTTTATTTTTTTTCAGAAATGGACAAAAATACAAAGATTTATTCAGAATATTATACAGATGAAGATCACATAAAAATATTTGGAAAAATCAGAAGTATGGATTTCAATATGGGACAACATCCCTAATGCGCCTTGAAATGAGGAACTCAAAAGTCACGTGTAAAGAAAAAATCTCTGTGTAGTGATATTGGACATATTTCTATTTTTAGCAAATGACTGAACTTAATTATTTGTGGTGATTAGGAAAGTAGAGGAACATAGAATAAATGTGTAAAAACTATGGAGCTATTGAATGTGTTCAAAGTATTAAATTTTCAAAGAACTTATTGTGTTAAAAAGGGGATATTTTACCACAAGGAGCCGCATCACAACAGGATGTTCGGGGTTTGCTAATTTACGGAAAAAGTAATCTCACTTCGTACCCCGAAAATTTAACCACATATGTGAAAATGTCACAGCTTCGAAACAAGCTATCATACATATCCAAGTTAACGATATGGACTGAGCTACAGGAAAAAACGTTACCATTACCGCCTATGTAAAAACAATTAAAGATTTTGACCCAAATTAGAAGCTTAATTCCAGAAGTTGTCAGACTGATTTATGGATGATTTCACCTTGTACACCACCGAAAATGATGGTAAGTAGTTTTTTATTTATACCTAGATATCATAAATTGTTTAAGATAAATGTTTTTGATAAAGATCAGCAAAAACTCGAGGAAATTTTCGCTTTTAAAATGCATAACTGGCACGGGGCTGAACACTTGTTTTAGGCACAATCATAAATTTGTTTACTTCCGAGAGACCCGAAAGGAATTTGTTTACTACATTAAAAAGGCAAGAAATAACTTTTAAATATTATTAAATTGTAAGTAAACATGACACAATATAGTCTTTGTTATGTAATTATCACTCTGGTCTACAGGAATACCTGATAATCAAGGGAGATAACACACTTCATACGAGTAATATGAGATTCATCATCGCATGTGCTTTTATCCAATGATTTGACCCCTGGTCAGTAGATATCATATGCACAAAAAAACAGACAAACACATTTACATGTTTTAAGAAAATCATGAATTATTATTTTTAATGCACATGAGCAAAACAAAAGATATTGTCATTTCTCAGTGAAAAAGGGGGAGGGTCAAACCTTCTTGAAAACAATATTTCTGCACCTATTCAACTATTAAGCTAGTTAGCTACTACCCATGGTTCTAATACAAAAGGTTTAAATGAAGGTGGCTAAGCCACAAGGGAGAAGCATTTGTCTTTCTTTGTGATTAAACTTTCAAGAATAGATTTTTCTCTCTCAATAATACTTATGCATTTAAATCAAATGATAACACAGCCTGAGTATTTTTTTTGTCTTATTTCAGTTCCAGACATATCATTATTTTTCAACCTGAGATGGCAAACTAGAGGTTTTAAAAAGTCCTGAATAACTGGTAAGCATTTTGTTTTATTAGGCAAGCTCTAAATTGTTTATTTCTGGTATTTATGCAATAGAAATTACAGTCAGTATGTTAAAAATATGCTAATATGAAAACTGTTGCTATGGTCTTGGTATTAAATGAAAAGGCTTGGTTACAGATCGTTTGGACTCAATATTTCGAGTAAAATCTTGCGG
The DNA here is from genome assembly GCF_965363235.1 of Mytilus galloprovincialis. NCBI lineage: Eukaryota > Metazoa > Mollusca > Bivalvia > Mytilida > Mytilidae > Mytilus > Mytilus galloprovincialis. Next base: position 39,298 of record NW_027468045.1, read on the forward strand.
CAACTGTTTCTCACGTAACATTGCAAACTATTTTTAGCGCTATTTTGATCTGTCGTTATTTAATGACGCCATAATACATGTGATGTCACAATGTTTCCGTTAAGACCTCATGTGGATTTCTCACTGATAAAAGGTTTTCACTGAAAAATATGTAAAAAACATTTTTTCTCAAATAGAATTATGTGAAAGGACAAGTTTTGAAAATTTGCACTATATTGCACTCTAATTATATGATATGGATGACTTTCCCAGTAGTTTAGAGTGGTTTCAACAGTATTATATACAAGATTTCCACTAGTAAGAATAATTATTTTGGTGTTGTTTTTTTTATAAAACCTTCAGTTTTGCATAATTTCTCTGTCAAAATGCACTTTAAGGCACAAGAAAATTTTATAGAATGCTTTATCAGGGTCTGTGTATTGTAATTAAAGGTTATAATCAGAAGTTTTGTCCTTGTTTTGACTAGTGGAGGTAATCTGGAAGAAATTACTTATACATACTCATTGTATTCAAAATAAATGAATATAGCGACGAAAGTGTCATTGCCTTATAGTGCTAAAACAACTTTATTTTTTTTCAGAAATGGACAAAAATACAAAGATTTATTCAGAATATTATACAGATGAAGATCACATAAAAATATTTGGAAAAATCAGAAGTATGGATTTCAATATGGGACAACATCCCTAATGCGCCTTGAAATGAGGAACTCAAAAGTCACGTGTAAAGAAAAAATCTCTGTGTAGTGATATTGGACATATTTCTATTTTTAGCAAATGACTGAACTTAATTATTTGTGGTGATTAGGAAAGTAGAGGAACATAGAATAAATGTGTAAAAACTATGGAGCTATTGAATGTGTTCAAAGTATTAAATTTTCAAAGAACTTATTGTGTTAAAAAGGGGATATTTTACCACAAGGAGCCGCATCACAACAGGATGTTCGGGGTTTGCTAATTTACGGAAAAAGTAATCTCACTTCGTACCCCGAAAATTTAACCACATATGTGAAAATGTCACAGCTTCGAAACAAGCTATCATACATATCCAAGTTAACGATATGGACTGAGCTACAGGAAAAAACGTTACCATTACCGCCTATGTAAAAACAATTAAAGATTTTGACCCAAATTAGAAGCTTAATTCCAGAAGTTGTCAGACTGATTTATGGATGATTTCACCTTGTACACCACCGAAAATGATGGTAAGTAGTTTTTTATTTATACCTAGATATCATAAATTGTTTAAGATAAATGTTTTTGATAAAGATCAGCAAAAACTCGAGGAAATTTTCGCTTTTAAAATGCATAACTGGCACGGGGCTGAACACTTGTTTTAGGCACAATCATAAATTTGTTTACTTCCGAGAGACCCGAAAGGAATTTGTTTACTACATTAAAAAGGCAAGAAATAACTTTTAAATATTATTAAATTGTAAGTAAACATGACACAATATAGTCTTTGTTATGTAATTATCACTCTGGTCTACAGGAATACCTGATAATCAAGGGAGATAACACACTTCATACGAGTAATATGAGATTCATCATCGCATGTGCTTTTATCCAATGATTTGACCCCTGGTCAGTAGATATCATATGCACAAAAAAACAGACAAACACATTTACATGTTTTAAGAAAATCATGAATTATTATTTTTAATGCACATGAGCAAAACAAAAGATATTGTCATTTCTCAGTGAAAAAGGGGGAGGGTCAAACCTTCTTGAAAACAATATTTCTGCACCTATTCAACTATTAAGCTAGTTAGCTACTACCCATGGTTCTAATACAAAAGGTTTAAATGAAGGTGGCTAAGCCACAAGGGAGAAGCATTTGTCTTTCTTTGTGATTAAACTTTCAAGAATAGATTTTTCTCTCTCAATAATACTTATGCATTTAAATCAAATGATAACACAGCCTGAGTATTTTTTTTGTCTTATTTCAGTTCCAGACATATCATTATTTTTCAACCTGAGATGGCAAACTAGAGGTTTTAAAAAGTCCTGAATAACTGGTAAGCATTTTGTTTTATTAGGCAAGCTCTAAATTGTTTATTTCTGGTATTTATGCAATAGAAATTACAGTCAGTATGTTAAAAATATGCTAATATGAAAACTGTTGCTATGGTCTTGGTATTAAATGAAAAGGCTTGGTTACAGATCGTTTGGACTCAATATTTCGAGTAAAATCTTGCGGCAACTGTTTCTCACGTAACATTGCAAACTATTTTTAGCGCTATTTTGATCTGTCGTTATTTAATGACGCCATAATACATGTGATGTCACAATGTTTCCGTTAAGACCTCATGTGGATTTCTCACTGATAAAAGGTTTTCACTGAAAAATATGTAAAAAACATTTTTTCTCAAATAGAATTATGTGAAAGGACAAGTTTTGAAAATTTGCACTATATTGCACTCTAATTATATGATATGGATGACTTTCCCAGTAGTTTAGAGTGGTTTCAACAGTATTATATACAAGATTTCCACTAGTAAGAATAATTATTTTGGTGTTGTTTTTTTTATAAAACCTTCAGTTTTGCATAATTTCTCTGTCAAAATGCACTTTAAGGCACAAGAAAATTTTATAGAATGCTTTATCAGGGTCTGTGTATTGTAATTAAAGGTTATAATCAGAAGTTTTGTCCTTGTTTTGACTAGTGGAGGTAATCTGGAAGAAATTACTTATACATACTCATTGTATTCAAAATAAATGAATATAGCGACGAAAGTGTCATTGCCTTATAGTGCTAAAACAACTTTATTTTTTTTCAGAAATGGACAAAAATACAAAGATTTATTCAGAATATTATACAGATGAAGATCACATAAAAATATTTGGAAAAATCAGAAGTATGGATTTCAATATGGGACAACATCCCTAATGCGCCTTGAAATGAGGAACTCAAAAGTCACGTGTAAAGAAAAAATCTCTGTGTAGTGATATTGGACATATTTCTATTTTTAGCAAATGACTGAACTTAATTATTTGTGGTGATTAGGAAAGTAGAGGAACATAGAATAAATGTGTAAAAACTATGGAGCTATTGAATGTGTTCAAAGTATTAAATTTTCAAAGAACTTATTGTGTTAAAAAGGGGATATTTTACCACAAGGAGCCGCATCACAACAGGATGTTCGGGGTTTGCTAATTTACGGAAAAAGTAATCTCACTTCGTACCCCGAAAATTTAACCACATATGTGAAAATGTCACAGCTTCGAAACAAGCTATCATACATATCCAAGTTAACGATATGGACTGAGCTACAGGAAAAAACGTTACCATTACCGCCTATGTAAAAACAATTAAAGATTTTGACCCAAATTAGAAGCTTAATTCCAGAAGTTGTCAGACTGATTTATGGATGATTTCACCTTGTACACCACCGAAAATGATGGTAAGTAGTTTTTTATTTATACCTAGATATCATAAATTGTTTAAGATAAATGTTTTTGATAAAGATCAGCAAAAACTCGAGGAAATTTTCGCTTTTAAAATGCATAACTGGCACGGGGCTGAACACTTGTTTTAGGCACAATCATAAATTTGTTTACTTCCGAGAGACCCGAAAGGAATTTGTTTACTACATTAAAAAGGCAAGAAATAACTTTTAAATATTATTAAATTGTAAGTAAACATGACACAATATAGTCTTTGTTATGTAATTATCACTCTGGTCTACAGGAATACCTGATAATCAAGGGAGATAACACACTTCATACGAGTAATATGAGATTCATCATCGCATGTGCTTTTATCCAATGATTTGACCCCTGGTCAGTAGATATCATATGCACAAAAAAACAGACAAACACATTTACATGTTTTAAGAAAATCATGAATTATTATTTTTAATGCACATGAGCAAAACAAAAGATATTGTCATTTCTCAGTGAAAAAGGGGGAGGGTCAAACCTTCTTGAAAACAATATTTCTGCACCTATTCAACTATTAAGCTAGTTAGCTACTACCCATGGTTCTAATACAAAAGGTTTAAATGAAGGTGGCTAAGCCACAAGGGAGAAGCATTTGTCTTTCTTTGTGATTAAACTTTCAAGAATAGATTTTTCTCTCTCAATAATACTTATGCATTTAAATCAAATGATAACACAGCCTGAGTATTTTTTTTGTCTTATTTCAGTTCCAGACATATCATTATTTTTCAACCTGAGATGGCAAACTAGAGGTTTTAAAAAGTCCTGAATAACTGGTAAGCATTTTGTTTTATTAGGCAAGCTCTAAATTGTTTATTTCTGGTATTTATGCAATAGAAATTACAGTCAGTATGTTAAAAATATGCTAATATGAAAACTGTTGCTATGGTCTTGGTATTAAATGAAAAGGCTTGGTTACAGATCGTTTGGACTCAATATTTCGAGTAAAATCTTGCGGCAACTGTTTCTCACGTAACATTGCAAACTATTTTTAGCGCTATTTTGATCTGTCGTTATTTAATGACGCCATAATACATGTGATGTCACAATGTTTCCGTTAAGACCTCATGTGGATTTCTCACTGATAAAAGGTTTTCACTGAAAAATATGTAAAAAACATTTTTTCTCAAATAGAATTATGTGAAAGGACAAGTTTTGAAAATTTGCACTATATTGCACTCTAATTATATGATATGGATGACTTTCCCAGTAGTTTAGAGTGGTTTCAACAGTATTATATACAAGATTTCCACTAGTAAGAATAATTATTTTGGTGTTGTTTTTTTTATAAAACCTTCAGTTTTGCATAATTTCTCTGTCAAAATGCACTTTAAGGCACAAGAAAATTTTATAGAATGCTTTATCAGGGTCTGTGTATTGTAATTAAAGGTTATAATCAGAAGTTTTGTCCTTGTTTTGACTAGTGGAGGTAATCTGGAAGAAATTACTTATACATACTCATTGTATTCAAAATAAATGAATATAGCGACGAAAGTGTCATTGCCTTATAGTGCTAAAACAACTTTATTTTTTTTCAGAAATGGACAAAAATACAAAGATTTATTCAGAATATTATACAGATGAAGATCACATAAAAATATTTGGAAAAATCAGAAGTATGGATTTCAATATGGGACAACATCCCTAATGCGCCTTGAAATGAGGAACTCAAAAGTCACGTGTAAAGAAAAAATCTCTGTGTAGTGATATTGGACATATTTCTATTTTTAGCAAATGACTGAACTTAATTATTTGTGGTGATTAGGAAAGTAGAGGAACATAGAATAAATGTGTAAAAACTATGGAGCTATTGAATGTGTTCAAAGTATTAAATTTTCAAAGAACTTATTGTGTTAAAAAGGGGATATTTTACCACAAGGAGCCGCATCACAACAGGATGTTCGGGGTTTGCTAATTTACGGAAAAAGTAATCTCACTTCGTACCCCGAAAATTTAACCACATATGTGAAAATGTCACAGCTTCGAAACAAGCTATCATACATATCCAAGTTAACGATATGGACTGAGCTACAGGAAAAAACGTTACCATTACCGCCTATGTAAAAACAATTAAAGATTTTGACCCAAATTAGAAGCTTAATTCCAGAAGTTGTCAGACTGATTTATGGATGATTTCACCTTGTACACCACCGAAAATGATGGTAAGTAGTTTTTTATTTATACCTAGATATCATAAATTGTTTAAGATAAATGTTTTTGATAAAGATCAGCAAAAACTCGAGGAAATTTTCGCTTTTAAAATGCATAACTGGCACGGGGCTGAACACTTGTTTTAGGCACAATCATAAATTTGTTTACTTCCGAGAGACCCGAAAGGAATTTGTTTACTACATTAAAAAGGCAAGAAATAACTTTTAAATATTATTAAATTGTAAGTAAACATGACACAATATAGTCTTTGTTATGTAATTATCACTCTGGTCTACAGGAATACCTGATAATCAAGGGAGATAACACACTTCATACGAGTAATATGAGATTCATCATCGCATGTGCTTTTATCCAATGATTTGACCCCTGGTCAGTAGATATCATATGCACAAAAAAACAGACAAACACATTTACATGTTTTAAGAAAATCATGAATTATTATTTTTAATGCACATGAGCAAAACAAAAGATATTGTCATTTCTCAGTGAAAAAGGGGGAGGGTCAAACCTTCTTGAAAACAATATTTCTGCACCTATTCAACTATTAAGCTAGTTAGCTACTACCCATGGTTCTAATACAAAAGGTTTAAATGAAGGTGGCTAAGCCACAAGGGAGAAGCATTTGTCTTTCTTTGTGATTAAACTTTCAAGAATAGATTTTTCTCTCTCAATAATACTTATGCATTTAAATCAAATGATAACACAGCCTGAGTATTTTTTTTGTCTTATTTCAGTTCCAGACATATCATTATTTTTCAACCTGAGATGGCAAACTAGAGGTTTTAAAAAGTCCTGAATAACTGGTAAGCATTTTGTTTTATTAGGCAAGCTCTAAATTGTTTATTTCTGGTATTTATGCAATAGAAATTACAGTCAGTATGTTAAAAATATGCTAATATGAAAACTGTTGCTATGGTCTTGGTATTAAATGAAAAGGCTTGGTTACAGATCGTTTGGACTCAATATTTCGAGTAAAATCTTGCGGCAACTGTTTCTCACGTAACATTGCAAACTATTTTTAGCGCTATTTTGATCTGTCGTTATTTAATGACGCCATAATACATGTGATGTCACAATGTTTCCGTTAAGACCTCATGTGGATTTCTCACTGATAAAAGGTTTTCACTGAAAAATATGTAAAAAACATTTTTTCTCAAATAGAATTATGTGAAAGGACAAGTTTTGAAAATTTGCACTATATTGCACTCTAATTATATGATATGGATGACTTTCCCAGTAGTTTAGAGTGGTTTCAACAGTATTATATACAAGATTTCCACTAGTAAGAATAATTATTTTGGTGTTGTTTTTTTTATAAAACCTTCAGTTTTGCATAATTTCTCTGTCAAAATGCACTTTAAGGCACAAGAAAATTTTATAGAATGCTTTATCAGGGTCTGTGTATTGTAATTAAAGGTTATAATCAGAAGTTTTGTCCTTGTTTTGACTAGTGGAGGTAATCTGGAAGAAATTACTTATACATACTCATTGTATTCAAAATAAATGAATATAGCGACGAAAGTGTCATTGCCTTATAGTGCTAAAACAACTTTATTTTTTTTCAGAAATGGACAAAAATACAAAGATTTATTCAGAATATTATACAGATGAAGATCACATAAAAATATTTGGAAAAATCAGAAGTATGGATTTCAATATGGGACAACATCCCTAATGCGCCTTGAAATGAGGAACTCAAAAGTCACGTGTAAAGAAAAAATCTCTGTGTAGTGATATTGGACATATTTCTATTTTTAGCAAATGACTGAACTTAATTATTTGTGGTGATTAGGAAAGTAGAGGAACATAGAATAAATGTGTAAAAACTATGGAGCTATTGAATGTGTTCAAAGTATTAAATTTTCAAAGAACTTATTGTGTTAAAAAGGGGATATTTTACCACAAGGAGCCGCATCACAACAGGATGTTCGGGGTTTGCTAATTTACGGAAAAAGTAATCTCACTTCGTACCCCGAAAATTTAACCACATATGTGAAAATGTCACAGCTTCGAAACAAGCTATCATACATATCCAAGTTAACGATATGGACTGAGCTACAGGAAAAAACGTTACCATTACCGCCTATGTAAAAACAATTAAAGATTTTGACCCAAATTAGAAGCTTAATTCCAGAAGTTGTCAGACTGATTTATGGATGATTTCACCTTGTACACCACCGAAAATGATGGTAAGTAGTTTTTTATTTATACCTAGATATCATAAATTGTTTAAGATAAATGTTTTTGATAAAGATCAGCAAAAACTCGAGGAAATTTTCGCTTTTAAAATGCATAACTGGCACGGGGCTGAACACTTGTTTTAGGCACAATCATAAATTTGTTTACTTCCGAGAGACCCGAAAGGAATTTGTTTACTACATTAAAAAGGCAAGAAATAACTTTTAAATATTATTAAATTGTAAGTAAACATGACACAATATAGTCTTTGTTATGTAATTATCACTCTGGTCTACAGGAATACCTGATAATCAAGGGAGATAACACACTTCATACGAGTAATATGAGATTCATCATCGCATGTGCTTTTATCCAATGATTTGACCCCTGGTCAGTAGATATCATATGCACAAAAAAACAGACAAACACATTTACATGTTTTAAGAAAATCATGAATTATTATTTTTAATGCACATGAGCAAAACAAAAGATATTGTCATTTCTCAGTGAAAAAGGGGGAGGGTCAAACCTTCTTGAAAACAATATTTCTGCACCTATTCAACTATTAAGCTAGTTAGCTACTACCCATGGTTCTAATACAAAAGGTTTAAATGAAGGTGGCTAAGCCACAAGGGAGAAGCATTTGTCTTTCTTTGTGATTAAACTTTCAAGAATAGATTTTTCTCTCTCAATAATACTTATGCATTTAAATCAAATGATAACACAGCCTGAGTATTTTTTTTGTCTTATTTCAGTTCCAGACATATCATTATTTTTCAACCTGAGATGGCAAACTAGAGGTTTTAAAAAGTCCTGAATAACTGGTAAGCATTTTGTTTTATTAGGCAAGCTCTAAATTGTTTATTTCTGGTATTTATGCAATAGAAATTACAGTCAGTATGTTAAAAATATGCTAATATGAAAACTGTTGCTATGGTCTTGGTATTAAATGAAAAGGCTTGGTTACAGATCGTTTGGACTCAATATTTCGAGTAAAATCTTGCGGCAACTGTTTCTCACGTAACATTGCAAACTATTTTTAGCGCTATTTTGATCTGTCGTTATTTAATGACGCCATAATACATGTGATGTCACAATGTTTCCGTTAAGACCTCATGTGGATTTCTCACTGATAAAAGGTTTTCACTGAAAAATATGTAAAAAACATTTTTTCTCAAATAGAATTATGTGAAAGGACAAGTTTTGAAAATTTGCACTATATTGCACTCTAATTATATGATATGGATGACTTTCCCAGTAGTTTAGAGTGGTTTCAACAGTATTATATACAAGATTTCCACTAGTAAGAATAATTATTTTGGTGTTGTTTTTTTTATAAAACCTTCAGTTTTGCATAATTTCTCTGTCAAAATGCACTTTAAGGCACAAGAAAATTTTATAGAATGCTTTATCAGGGTCTGTGTATTGTAATTAAAGGTTATAATCAGAAGTTTTGTCCTTGTTTTGACTAGTGGAGGTAATCTGGAAGAAATTACTTATACATACTCATTGTATTCAAAATAAATGAATATAGCGACGAAAGTGTCATTGCCTTATAGTGCTAAAACAACTTTATTTTTTTTCAGAAATGGACAAAAATACAAAGATTTATTCAGAATATTATACAGATGAAGATCACATAAAAATATTTGGAAAAATCAGAAGTATGGATTTCAATATGGGACAACATCCCTAATGCGCCTTGAAATGAGGAACTCAAAAGTCACGTGTAAAGAAAAAATCTCTGTGTAGTGATATTGGACATATTTCTATTTTTAGCAAATGACTGAACTTAATTATTTGTGGTGATTAGGAAAGTAGAGGAACATAGAATAAATGTGTAAAAACTATGGAGCTATTGAATGTGTTCAAAGTATTAAATTTTCAAAGAACTTATTGTGTTAAAAAGGGGATATTTTACCACAAGGAGCCGCATCACAACAGGATGTTCGGGGTTTGCTAATTTACGGAAAAAGTAATCTCACTTCGTACCCCGAAAATTTAACCACATATGTGAAAATGTCACAGCTTCGAAACAAGCTATCATACATATCCAAGTTAACGATATGGACTGAGCTACAGGAAAAAACGTTACCATTACCGCCTATGTAAAAACAATTAAAGATTTTGACCCAAATTAGAAGCTTAATTCCAGAAGTTGTCAGACTGATTTATGGATGATTTCACCTTGTACACCACCGAAAATGATGGTAAGTAGTTTTTTATTTATACCTAGATATCATAAATTGTTTAAGATAAATGTTTTTGATAAAGATCAGCAAAAACTCGAGGAAATTTTCGCTTTTAAAATGCATAACTGGCACGGGGCTGAACACTTGTTTTAGGCACAATCATAAATTTGTTTACTTCCGAGAGACCCGAAAGGAATTTGTTTACTACATTAAAAAGGCAAGAAATAACTTTTAAATATTATTAAATTGTAAGTAAACATGACACAATATAGTCTTTGTTATGTAATTATCACTCTGGTCTACAGGAATACCTGATAATCAAGGGAGATAACACACTTCATACGAGTAATATGAGATTCATCATCGCATGTGCTTTTATCCAATGATTTGACCCCTGGTCAGTAGATATCATATGCACAAAAAAACAGACAAACACATTTACATGTTTTAAGAAAATCATGAATTATTATTTTTAATGCACATGAGCAAAACAAAAGATATTGTCATTTCTCAGTGAAAAAGGGGGAGGGTCAAACCTTCTTGAAAACAATATTTCTGCACCTATTCAACTATTAAGCTAGTTAGCTACTACCCATGGTTCTAATACAAAAGGTTTAAATGAAGGTGGCTAAGCCACAAGGGAGAAGCATTTGTCTTTCTTTGTGATTAAACTTTCAAGAATAGATTTTTCTCTCTCAATAATACTTATGCATTTAAATCAAATGATAACACAGCCTGAGTATTTTTTTTGTCTTATTTCAGTTCCAGACATATCATTATTTTTCAACCTGAGATGGCAAACTAGAGGTTTTAAAAAGTCCTGAATAACTGGTAAGCATTTTGTTTTATTAGGCAAGCTCTAAATTGTTTATTTCTGGTATTTATGCAATAGAAATTACAGTCAGTATGTTAAAAATATGCTAATATGAAAACTGTTGCTATGGTCTTGGTATTAAATGAAAAGGCTTGGTTACAGATCGTTTGGACTCAATATTTCGAGTAAAATCTTGCGGCAACTGTTTCTCACGTAACATTGCAAACTATTTTTAGCGCTATTTTGATCTGTCGTTATTTAATGACGCCATAATACATGTGATGTCACAATGTTTCCGTTAAGACCTCATGTGGATTTCTCACTGATAAAAGGTTTTCACTGAAAAATATGTAAAAAACATTTTTTCTCAAATAGAATTATGTGAAAGGACAAGTTTTGAAAATTTGCACTATATTGCACTCTAATTATATGATATGGATGACTTTCCCAGTAGTTTAGAGTGGTTTCAACAGTATTATATACAAGATTTCCACTAGTAAGAATAATTATTTTGGTGTTGTTTTTTTTATAAAACCTTCAGTTTTGCATAATTTCTCTGTCAAAATGCACTTTAAGGCACAAGAAAATTTTATAGAATGCTTTATCAGGGTCTGTGTATTGTAATTAAAGGTTATAATCAGAAGTTTTGTCCTTGTTTTGACTAGTGGAGGTAATCTGGAAGAAATTACTTATACATACTCATTGTATTCAAAATAAATGAATATAGCGACGAAAGTGTCATTGCCTTATAGTGCTAAAACAACTTTATTTTTTTTCAGAAATGGACAAAAATACAAAGATTTATTCAGAATATTATACAGATGAAGATCACATAAAAATATTTGGAAAAATCAGAAGTATGGATTTCAATATGGGACAACATCCCTAATGCGCCTTGAAATGAGGAACTCAAAAGTCACGTGTAAAGAAAAAATCTCTGTGTAGTGATATTGGACATATTTCTATTTTTAGCAAATGACTGAACTTAATTATTTGTGGTGATTAGGAAAGTAGAGGAACATAGAATAAATGTGTAAAAACTATGGAGCTATTGAATGTGTTCAAAGTATTAAATTTTCAAAGAACTTATTGTGTTAAAAAGGGGATATTTTACCACAAGGAGCCGCATCACAACAGGATGTTCGGGGTTTGCTAATTTACGGAAAAAGTAATCTCACTTCGTACCCCGAAAATTTAACCACATATGTGAAAATGTCACAGCTTCGAAACAAGCTATCATACATATCCAAGTTAACGATATGGACTGAGCTACAGGAAAAAACGTTACCATTACCGCCTATGTAAAAACAATTAAAGATTTTGACCCAAATTAGAAGCTTAATTCCAGAAGTTGTCAGACTGATTTATGGATGATTTCACCTTGTACACCACCGAAAATGATGGTAAGTAGTTTTTTATTTATACCTAGATATCATAAATTGTTTAAGATAAATGTTTTTGATAAAGATCAGCAAAAACTCGAGGAAATTTTCGCTTTTAAAATGCATAACTGGCACGGGGCTGAACACTTGTTTTAGGCACAATCATAAATTTGTTTACTTCCGAGAGACCCGAAAGGAATTTGTTTACTACATTAAAAAGGCAAGAAATAACTTTTAAATATTATTAAATTGTAAGTAAACATGACACAATATAGTCTTTGTTATGTAATTATCACTCTGGTCTACAGGAATACCTGATAATCAAGGGAGATAACACACTTCATACGAGTAATATGAGATTCATCATCGCATGTGCTTTTATCCAATGATTTGACCCCTGGTCAGTAGATATCATATGCACAAAAAAACAGACAAACACATTTACATGTTTTAAGAAAATCATGAATTATTATTTTTAATGCACATGAGCAAAACAAAAGATATTGTCATTTCTCAGTGAAAAAGGGGGAGGGTCAAACCTTCTTGAAAACAATATTTCTGCACCTATTCAACTATTAAGCTAGTTAGCTACTACCCATGGTTCTAATACAAAAGGTTTAAATGAAGGTGGCTAAGCCACAAGGGAGAAGCATTTGTCTTTCTTTGTGATTAAACTTTCAAGAATAGATTTTTCTCTCTCAATAATACTTATGCATTTAAATCAAATGATAACACAGCCTGAGTATTTTTTTTGTCTTATTTCAGTTCCAGACATATCATTATTTTTCAACCTGAGATGGCAAACTAGAGGTTTTAAAAAGTCCTGAATAACTGGTAAGCATTTTGTTTTATTAGGCAAGCTCTAAATTGTTTATTTCTGGTATTTATGCAATAGAAATTACAGTCAGTATGTTAAAAATATGCTAATATGAAAACTGTTGCTATGGTCTTGGTATTAAATGAAAAGGCTTGGTTACAGATCGTTTGGACTCAATATTTCGAGTAAAATCTTGCGGCAACTGTTTCTCACGTAACATTGCAAACTATTTTTAGCGCTATTTTGATCTGTCGTTATTTAATGACGCCATAATACATGTGATGTCACAATGTTTCCGTTAAGACCTCATGTGGATTTCTCACTGATAAAAGGTTTTCACTGAAAAATATGTAAAAAACATTTTTTCTCAAATAGAATTATGTGAAAGGACAAGTTTTGAAAATTTGCACTATATTGCACTCTAATTATATGATATGGATGACTTTCCCAGTAGTTTAGAGTGGTTTCAACAGTATTATATACAAGATTTCCACTAGTAAGAATAATTATTTTGGTGTTGTTTTTTTTATAAAACCTTCAGTTTTGCATAATTTCTCTGTCAAAATGCACTTTAAGGCACAAGAAAATTTTATAGAATGCTTTATCAGGGTCTGTGTATTGTAATTAAAGGTTATAATCAGAAGTTTTGTCCTTGTTTTGACTAGTGGAGGTAATCTGGAAGAAATTACTTATACATACTCATTGTATTCAAAATAAATGAATATAGCGACGAAAGTGTCATTGCCTTATAGTGCTAAAACAACTTTATTTTTTTTCAGAAATGGACAAAAATACAAAGATTTATTCAGAATATTATACAGATGAAGATCACATAAAAATATTTGGAAAAATCAGAAGTATGGATTTCAATATGGGACAACATCCCTAATGCGCCTTGAAATGAGGAACTCAAAAGTCACGTGTAAAGAAAAAATCTCTGTGTAGTGATATTGGACATATTTCTATTTTTAGCAAATGACTGAACTTAATTATTTGTGGTGATTAGGAAAGTAGAGGAACATAGAATAAATGTGTAAAAACTATGGAGCTATTGAATGTGTTCAAAGTATTAAATTTTCAAAGAACTTATTGTGTTAAAAAGGGGATATTTTACCACAAGGAGCCGCATCACAACAGGATGTTCGGGGTTTGCTAATTTACGGAAAAAGTAATCTCACTTCGTACCCCGAAAATTTAACCACATATGTGAAAATGTCACAGCTTCGAAACAAGCTATCATACATATCCAAGTTAACGATATGGACTGAGCTACAGGAAAAAACGTTACCATTACCGCCTATGTAAAAACAATTAAAGATTTTGACCCAAATTAGAAGCTTAATTCCAGAAGTTGTCAGACTGATTTATGGATGATTTCACCTTGTACACCACCGAAAATGATGGTAAGTAGTTTTTTATTTATACCTAGATATCATAAATTGTTTAAGATAAATGTTTTTGATAAAGATCAGCAAAAACTCGAGGAAATTTTCGCTTTTAAAATGCATAACTGGCACGGGGCTGAACACTTGTTTTAGGCACAATCATAAATTTGTTTACTTCCGAGAGACCCGAAAGGAATTTGTTTACTACATTAAAAAGGCAAGAAATAACTTTTAAATATTATTAAATTGTAAGTAAACATGACACAATATAGTCTTTGTTATGTAATTATCACTCTGGTCTACAGGAATACCTGATAATCAAGGGAGATAACACACTTCATACGAGTAATATGAGATTCATCATCGCATGTGCTTTTATCCAATGATTTGACCCCTGGTCAGTAGATATCATATGCACAAAAAAACAGACAAACACATTTACATGTTTTAAGAAAATCATGAATTATTATTTTTAATGCACATGAGCAAAACAAAAGATATTGTCATTTCTCAGTGAAAAAGGGGGAGGGTCAAACCTTCTTGAAAACAATATTTCTGCACCTATTCAACTATTAAGCTAGTTAGCTACTACCCATGGTTCTAATACAAAAGGTTTAAATGAAGGTGGCTAAGCCACAAGGGAGAAGCATTTGTCTTTCTTTGTGATTAAACTTTCAAGAATAGATTTTTCTCTCTCAATAATACTTATGCATTTAAATCAAATGATAACACAGCCTGAGTATTTTTTTTGTCTTATTTCAGTTCCAGACATATCATTATTTTTCAACCTGAGATGGCAAACTAGAGGTTTTAAAAAGTCCTGAATAACTGGTAAGCATTTTGTTTTATTAGGCAAGCTCTAAATTGTTTATTTCTGGTATTTATGCAATAGAAATTACAGTCAGTATGTTAAAAATATGCTAATATGAAAACTGTTGCTATGGTCTTGGTATTAAATGAAAAGGCTTGGTTACAGATCGTTTGGACTCAATATTTCGAGTAAAATCTTGCGGCAACTGTTTCTCACGTAACATTGCAAACTATTTTTAGCGCTATTTTGATCTGTCGTTATTTAATGACGCCATAATACATGTGATGTCACAATGTTTCCGTTAAGACCTCATGTGGATTTCTCACTGATAAAAGGTTTTCACTGAAAAATATGTAAAAAACATTTTTTCTCAAATAGAATTATGTGAAAGGACAAGTTTTGAAAATTTGCACTATATTGCACTCTAATTATATGATATGGATGACTTTCCCAGTAGTTTAGAGTGGTTTCAACAGTATTATATACAAGATTTCCACTAGTAAGAATAATTATTTTGGTGTTGTTTTTTTTATAAAACCTTCAGTTTTGCATAATTTCTCTGTCAAAATGCACTTTAAGGCACAAGAAAATTTTATAGAATGCTTTATCAGGGTCTGTGTATTGTAATTAAAGGTTATAATCAGAAGTTTTGTCCTTGTTTTGACTAGTGGAGGTAATCTGGAAGAAATTACTTATACATACTCATTGTATTCAAAATAAATGAATATAGCGACGAAAGTGTCATTGCCTTATAGTGCTAAAACAACTTTATTTTTTTTCAGAAATGGACAAAAATACAAAGATTTATTCAGAATATTATACAGATGAAGATCACATAAAAATATTTGGAAAAATCAGAAGTATGGATTTCAATATGGGACAACATCCCTAATGCGCCTTGAAATGAGGAACTCAAAAGTCACGTGTAAAGAAAAAATCTCTGTGTAGTGATATTGGACATATTTCTATTTTTAGCAAATGACTGAACTTAATTATTTGTGGTGATTAGGAAAGTAGAGGAACATAGAATAAATGTGTAAAAACTATGGAGCTATTGAATGTGTTCAAAGTATTAAATTTTCAAAGAACTTATTGTGTTAAAAAGGGGATATTTTACCACAAGGAGCCGCATCACAACAGGATGTTCGGGGTTTGCTAATTTACGGAAAAAGTAATCTCACTTCGTACCCCGAAAATTTAACCACATATGTGAAAATGTCACAGCTTCGAAACAAGCTATCATACATATCCAAGTTAACGATATGGACTGAGCTACAGGAAAAAACGTTACCATTACCGCCTATGTAAAAACAATTAAAGATTTTGACCCAAATTAGAAGCTTAATTCCAGAAGTTGTCAGACTGATTTATGGATGATTTCACCTTGTACACCACCGAAAATGATGGTAAGTAGTTTTTTATTTATACCTAGATATCATAAATTGTTTAAGATAAATGTTTTTGATAAAGATCAGCAAAAACTCGAGGAAATTTTCGCTTTTAAAATGCATAACTGGCACGGGGCTGAACACTTGTTTTAGGCACAATCATAAATTTGTTTACTTCCGAGAGACCCGAAAGGAATTTGTTTACTACATTAAAAAGGCAAGAAATAACTTTTAAATATTATTAAATTGTAAGTAAACATGACACAATATAGTCTTTGTTATGTAATTATCACTCTGGTCTACAGGAATACCTGATAATCAAGGGAGATAACACACTTCATACGAGTAATATGAGATTCATCATCGCATGTGCTTTTATCCAATGATTTGACCCCTGGTCAGTAGATATCATATGCACAAAAAAACAGACAAACACATTTACATGTTTTAAGAAAATCATGAATTATTATTTTTAATGCACATGAGCAAAACAAAAGATATTGTCATTTCTCAGTGAAAAAGGGGGAGGGTCAAACCTTCTTGAAAACAATATTTCTGCACCTATTCAACTATTAAGCTAGTTAGCTACTACCCATGGTTCTAATACAAAAGGTTTAAATGAAGGTGGCTAAGCCACAAGGGAGAAGCATTTGTCTTTCTTTGTGATTAAACTTTCAAGAATAGATTTTTCTCTCTCAATAATACTTATGCATTTAAATCAAATGATAACACAGCCTGAGTATTTTTTTTGTCTTATTTCAGTTCCAGACATATCATTATTTTTCAACCTGAGATGGCAAACTAGAGGTTTTAAAAAGTCCTGAATAACTGGTAAGCATTTTGTTTTATTAGGCAAGCTCTAAATTGTTTATTTCTGGTATTTATGCAATAGAAATTACAGTCAGTATGTTAAAAATATGCTAATATGAAAACTGTTGCTATGGTCTTGGTATTAAATGAAAAGGCTTGGTTACAGATCGTTTGGACTCAATATTTCGAGTAAAATCTTGCGGCAACTGTTTCTCACGTAACATTGCAAACTATTTTTAGCGCTATTTTGATCTGTCGTTATTTAATGACGCCATAATACATGTGATGTCACAATGTTTCCGTTAAGACCTCATGTGGATTTCTCACTGATAAAAGGTTTTCACTGAAAAATATGTAAAAAACATTTTTTCTCAAATAGAATTATGTGAAAGGACAAGTTTTGAAAATTTGCACTATATTGCACTCTAATTATATGATATGGATGACTTTCCCAGTAGTTTAGAGTGGTTTCAACAGTATTATATACAAGATTTCCACTAGTAAGAATAATTATTTTGGTGTTGTTTTTTTTATAAAACCTTCAGTTTTGCATAATTTCTCTGTCAAAATGCACTTTAAGGCACAAGAAAATTTTATAGAATGCTTTATCAGGGTCTGTGTATTGTAATTAAAGGTTATAATCAGAAGTTTTGTCCTTGTTTTGACTAGTGGAGGTAATCTGGAAGAAATTACTTATACATACTCATTGTATTCAAAATAAATGAATATAGCGACGAAAGTGTCATTGCCTTATAGTGCTAAAACAACTTTATTTTTTTTCAGAAATGGACAAAAATACAAAGATTTATTCAGAATATTATACAGATGAAGATCACATAAAAATATTTGGAAAAATCAGAAGTATGGATTTCAATATGGGACAACATCCCTAATGCGCCTTGAAATGAGGAACTCAAAAGTCACGTGTAAAGAAAAAATCTCTGTGTAGTGATATTGGACATATTTCTATTTTTAGCAAATGACTGAACTTAATTATTTGTGGTGATTAGGAAAGTAGAGGAACATAGAATAAATGTGTAAAAACTATGGAGCTATTGAATGTGTTCAAAGTATTAAATTTTCAAAGAACTTATTGTGTTAAAAAGGGGATATTTTACCACAAGGAGCCGCATCACAACAGGATGTTCGGGGTTTGCTAATTTACGGAAAAAGTAATCTCACTTCGTACCCCGAAAATTTAACCACATATGTGAAAATGTCACAGCTTCGAAACAAGCTATCATACATATCCAAGTTAACGATATGGACTGAGCTACAGGAAAAAACGTTACCATTACCGCCTATGTAAAAACAATTAAAGATTTTGACCCAAATTAGAAGCTTAATTCCAGAAGTTGTCAGACTGATTTATGGATGATTTCACCTTGTACACCACCGAAAATGATGGTAAGTAGTTTTTTATTTATACCTAGATATCATAAATTGTTTAAGATAAATGTTTTTGATAAAGATCAGCAAAAACTCGAGGAAATTTTCGCTTTTAAAATGCATAACTGGCACGGGGCTGAACACTTGTTTTAGGCACAATCATAAATTTGTTTACTTCCGAGAGACCCGAAAGGAATTTGTTTACTACATTAAAAAGGCAAGAAATAACTTTTAAATATTATTAAATTGTAAGTAAACATGACACAATATAGTCTTTGTTATGTAATTATCACTCTGGTCTACAGGAATACCTGATAATCAAGGGAGATAACACACTTCATACGAGTAATATGAGATTCATCATCGCATGTGCTTTTATCCAATGATTTGACCCCTGGTCAGTAGATATCATATGCACAAAAAAACAGACAAACACATTTACATGTTTTAAGAAAATCATGAATTATTATTTTTAATGCACATGAGCAAAACAAAAGATATTGTCATTTCTCAGTGAAAAAGGGGGAGGGTCAAACCTTCTTGAAAACAATATTTCTGCACCTATTCAACTATTAAGCTAGTTAGCTACTACCCATGGTTCTAATACAAAAGGTTTAAATGAAGGTGGCTAAGCCACAAGGGAGAAGCATTTGTCTTTCTTTGTGATTAAACTTTCAAGAATAGATTTTTCTCTCTCAATAATACTTATGCATTTAAATCAAATGATAACACAGCCTGAGTATTTTTTTTGTCTTATTTCAGTTCCAGACATATCATTATTTTTCAACCTGAGATGGCAAACTAGAGGTTTTAAAAAGTCCTGAATAACTGGTAAGCATTTTGTTTTATTAGGCAAGCTCTAAATTGTTTATTTCTGGTATTTATGCAATAGAAATTACAGTCAGTATGTTAAAAATATGCTAATATGAAAACTGTTGCTATGGTCTTGGTATTAAATGAAAAGGCTTGGTTACAGATCGTTTGGACTCAATATTTCGAGTAAAATCTTGCGGCAACTGTTTCTCACGTAACATTGCAAACTATTTTTAGCGCTATTTTGATCTGTCGTTATTTAATGACGCCATAATACATGTGATGTCACAATGTTTCCGTTAAGACCTCATGTGGATTTCTCACTGATAAAAGGTTTTCACTGAAAAATATGTAAAAAACATTTTTTCTCAAATAGAATTATGTGAAAGGACAAGTTTTGAAAATTTGCACTATATTGCACTCTAATTATATGATATGGATGACTTTCCCAGTAGTTTAGAGTGGTTTCAACAGTATTATATACAAGATTTCCACTAGTAAGAATAATTATTTTGGTGTTGTTTTTTTTATAAAACCTTCAGTTTTGCATAATTTCTCTGTCAAAATGCACTTTAAGGCACAAGAAAATTTTATAGAATGCTTTATCAGGGTCTGTGTATTGTAATTAAAGGTTATAATCAGAAGTTTTGTCCTTGTTTTGACTAGTGGAGGTAATCTGGAAGAAATTACTTATACATACTCATTGTATTCAAAATAAATGAATATAGCGACGAAAGTGTCATTGCCTTATAGTGCTAAAACAACTTTATTTTTTTTCAGAAATGGACAAAAATACAAAGATTTATTCAGAATATTATACAGATGAAGATCACATAAAAATATTTGGAAAAATCAGAAGTATGGATTTCAATATGGGACAACATCCCTAATGCGCCTTGAAATGAGGAACTCAAAAGTCACGTGTAAAGAAAAAATCTCTGTGTAGTGATATTGGACATATTTCTATTTTTAGCAAATGACTGAACTTAATTATTTGTGGTGATTAGGAAAGTAGAGGAACATAGAATAAATGTGTAAAAACTATGGAGCTATTGAATGTGTTCAAAGTATTAAATTTTCAAAGAACTTATTGTGTTAAAAAGGGGATATTTTACCACAAGGAGCCGCATCACAACAGGATGTTCGGGGTTTGCTAATTTACGGAAAAAGTAATCTCACTTCGTACCCCGAAAATTTAACCACATATGTGAAAATGTCACAGCTTCGAAACAAGCTATCATACATATCCAAGTTAACGATATGGACTGAGCTACAGGAAAAAACGTTACCATTACCGCCTATGTAAAAACAATTAAAGATTTTGACCCAAATTAGAAGCTTAATTCCAGAAGTTGTCAGACTGATTTATGGATGATTTCACCTTGTACACCACCGAAAATGATGGTAAGTAGTTTTTTATTTATACCTAGATATCATAAATTGTTTAAGATAAATGTTTTTGATAAAGATCAGCAAAAACTCGAGGAAATTTTCGCTTTTAAAATGCATAACTGGCACGGGGCTGAACACTTGTTTTAGGCACAATCATAAATTTGTTTACTTCCGAGAGACCCGAAAGGAATTTGTTTACTACATTAAAAAGGCAAGAAATAACTTTTAAATATTATTAAATTGTAAGTAAACATGACACAATATAGTCTTTGTTATGTAATTATCACTCTGGTCTACAGGAATACCTGATAATCAAGGGAGATAACACACTTCATACGAGTAATATGAGATTCATCATCGCATGTGCTTTTATCCAATGATTTGACCCCTGGTCAGTAGATATCATATGCACAAAAAAACAGACAAACACATTTACATGTTTTAAGAAAATCATGAATTATTATTTTTAATGCACATGAGCAAAACAAAAGATATTGTCATTTCTCAGTGAAAAAGGGGGAGGGTCAAACCTTCTTGAAAACAATATTTCTGCACCTATTCAACTATTAAGCTAGTTAGCTACTACCCATGGTTCTAATACAAAAGGTTTAAATGAAGGTGGCTAAGCCACAAGGGAGAAGCATTTGTCTTTCTTTGTGATTAAACTTTCAAGAATAGATTTTTCTCTCTCAATAATACTTATGCATTTAAATCAAATGATAACACAGCCTGAGTATTTTTTTTGTCTTATTTCAGTTCCAGACATATCATTATTTTTCAACCTGAGATGGCAAACTAGAGGTTTTAAAAAGTCCTGAATAACTGGTAAGCATTTTGTTTTATTAGGCAAGCTCTAAATTGTTTATTTCTGGTATTTATGCAATAGAAATTACAGTCAGTATGTTAAAAATATGCTAATATGAAAACTGTTGCTATGGTCTTGGTATTAAATGAAAAGGCTTGGTTACAGATCGTTTGGACTCAATATTTCGAGTAAAATCTTGCGGCAACTGTTTCTCACGTAACATTGCAAACTATTTTTAGCGCTATTTTGATCTGTCGTTATTTAATGACGCCATAATACATGTGATGTCACAATGTTTCCGTTAAGACCTCATGTGGATTTCTCACTGATAAAAGGTTTTCACTGAAAAATATGTAAAAAACATTTTTTCTCAAATAGAATTATGTGAAAGGACAAGTTTTGAAAATTTGCACTATATTGCACTCTAATTATATGATATGGATGACTTTCCCAGTAGTTTAGAGTGGTTTCAACAGTATTATATACAAGATTTCCACTAGTAAGAATAATTATTTTGGTGTTGTTTTTTTTATAAAACCTTCAGTTTTGCATAATTTCTCTGTCAAAATGCACTTTAAGGCACAAGAAAATTTTATAGAATGCTTTATCAGGGTCTGTGTATTGTAATTAAAGGTTATAATCAGAAGTTTTGTCCTTGTTTTGACTAGTGGAGGTAATCTGGAAGAAATTACTTATACATACTCATTGTATTCAAAATAAATGAATATAGCGACGAAAGTGTCATTGCCTTATAGTGCTAAAACAACTTTATTTTTTTTCAGAAATGGACAAAAATACAAAGATTTATTCAGAATATTATACAGATGAAGATCACATAAAAATATTTGGAAAAATCAGAAGTATGGATTTCAATATGGGACAACATCCCTAATGCGCCTTGAAATGAGGAACTCAAAAGTCACGTGTAAAGAAAAAATCTCTGTGTAGTGATATTGGACATATTTCTATTTTTAGCAAATGACTGAACTTAATTATTTGTGGTGATTAGGAAAGTAGAGGAACATAGAATAAATGTGTAAAAACTATGGAGCTATTGAATGTGTTCAAAGTATTAAATTTTCAAAGAACTTATTGTGTTAAAAAGGGGATATTTTACCACAAGGAGCCGCATCACAACAGGATGTTCGGGGTTTGCTAATTTACGGAAAAAGTAATCTCACTTCGTACCCCGAAAATTTAACCACATATGTGAAAATGTCACAGCTTCGAAACAAGCTATCATACATATCCAAGTTAACGATATGGACTGAGCTACAGGAAAAAACGTTACCATTACCGCCTATGTAAAAACAATTAAAGATTTTGACCCATATGTACAACTTTAAGGATGCACTTAGGTGAGGTTTTGGAATTTGTGTGAAATGTTCGGACTCCTTTGTGTTTTCCATACAATACAATGTAAAATATTTTGCCTTATAACACCCATTTATTTTTTTCATACAAGACTTAATAGCTCATGAAAGGTCATTTACCAAAATTTTAGAAGATTCTTGATTTTCTTTCTTTTGTTTTGAGACCAAAATAATACCAGTGCAAATATAAAATAAAAGTCCGAGACAGCCTTTTCCCGCCATATTTTTAATCTGAAATATCTGGAAAAGGAGGTCCATTACCTATCAATATTTTTATCTTATTTTTATCCTAAATGGATGCTTTACCTGCTTATAGTATCAACTTTAAATTCTTAATTTATTAATTTTCACCTAACCTCACCTAAGTACATCCTTAAGTAATTTTAAACTTTTTAAAGACGTTTCTGTCAAATATTGCCTATCATGTAGCTTTAACCATATTAACAGGATAGACAAATATCTTCATTTATGAATGCTGTTCTTAAATAACTACTCCCTTAAATGAATTAATAATGCTTTTTTTCTGTTGTGATTTTGATTTCCAACAGGTTATTGCACTTTTTACAAGTATGATATTGATGTAATTAATAAATAAGTTGTCAATACAATGGAACTTGATGAAGCGATAATGTTTTTCTTTTGTTATTTTGGTTTCCAACAGGTTATTGAACTTTTTACAAGTATGATATTGATGTAATGATAAATATGTCGGTAACAGCATAGAAATGACAAAAGGGTACTCTCTAATTGTTTCAATTAATGTCTTGAAATTTCTTTTCTCTACACTGTTATGCAATAAATTTGCTGCGTTAAATTTTTAGGTTGCTTTGTGCTTTTGAAATCTACACAATCAGGTCTATCAACTAGAGGCTCTCAAAACCTGCGTCGCTCACCTCACTCTAGTTGGGTTTTTGAAATCAAATATAAAAAGATAAAAATCATAACAGCTAGATACTTAAATAATGATTGAGGCCAAATTTGGTTTAGTATTGATCCCGTAATTTAATAATAAATCCTGGTGGCCATCTTGAACAGTAAATCAGCAACAATGTAGCAACACTTCATCAGCTACCTCATAAGGAACATGTATGACAGGTTTAGTTTCATTCAAGGCAGTGGTTCTCTAATAGAAGACATTTGTATGTATTTCCCCTAGGGTCCAAAAATAAACTAAGTCCCCCGCTGCTGGCCATCTTGGATGATGAATTGACAACAATGTAACAACATTATGTCAGTACATCATAAGAAACATTCGTGCTATGTTTGTTTTCATTCCATTCAGTGGTTCTCTAAAAGAAGACATTTGTATGTATTTCCCATAGGGTCCTGTGATAAACTAAGTCCCCTGCTGGCGGCCACCTAAGATGATGGATTGGCTACAAAGTAACAACACTTAGTTATCACCTCATAAGGAACATTCGTGCTATGTTGAGTTCTATTCCATGCAGTTGTTCTCTTAAAGACGACATATGTATGTTTTTCCCATAGGGTCCTATGTTAAACTAAGTCCCCTGCTAGCGGCAAACCGGGACCTGGGTTTTCCCGGGCGGGTTATACTTTGCCACCCCTTACCGAAATAGGTGATAATGAAATCACTTGTTTAAGTAGCACCCTTGACTGGTGATAATGGACTTCATAGTCATACTAAACTTAAGTTAGAATTATACACAAGAATCTATAATTGAAAAGCATACAAGACTAAAAAAGGGCAGACGGATCCTGACTTGGGACCCTAGAGAATTTAAGCATTACAAATGTAATTATAAGAGCCTCAATGAACAGGAACAACACTAATACATAAAGATTTTTTAGACATGAAGTCTTTTTGCTTCATTCTATATGTCAAAATTTTAAAGCAATAATATTATACCTATTTGTATTTGTTTTTATTTCAGCTTGATTCCAATCTTTGGCAATGGCTAATACAAGAAGAGGCAAAGCATACATGTATATTTACAATACATGATTCTCTGTAGCAATTGGATTGTCTATTCACCCCTATAGTTCCACAACAACAATGAAACTCTAGACTACTACATGTATGATGTTATGAAGATATTTACATATACCTATATGTACATCTACATATATGATCAATTTTGAAGACTGTTTATGCCAGGTCTTATCATGGCGACTAGTACAACAAGTTTTGATTCAGCTTTCTGACAGGAATTATTTATAAACTTGCCAGCAGTTACAACAAATGAATAATATTAATTGAGTTAAAAAAATTAGGCTCATTCGGACAGTGAGGTGATTTTTTATGCGTATTGAAGTAGACATTAAACATGTTAAACGTTTCGAATTGATATCGAATTATGTGTAAATGCAGCATTGATTTATTTAAGAATTTGTTGGAATTTTTGTTTTGCCAAAGATGAAAGAGTTAAAAAGAGAGGCATGTATATAGGTGTGTTGTTTTGGTAGCATCAACAATGTATTACAAAAATGTAGTTTGTGATTTTGTGATTAGGTCTAGTTTATGGGAGGTCAATGATATTTGGTAAGCAGTTGTGTTAGCATAGGTATATCTCATTACCAGAATATTTAGCCCCACCCCCTTTGTCATGGTCTATTGACTCTGAAACTTAGTTTACATGTATTAGTTTTTGATTAGGTCAGTTATTGGGAACCACTAGTGAATGGTCAATGATATTTGGTGTGCAGTTGTATAAACTTCGTCACTTTTAATTTCTATTAAGGATATTTGGCCCTGCCCCTCAATTATCCTCTTTTTACTTGGATACTTATGTTACTTTCATAAAGCTTTTGATTATTTTACTATGAAGGAAACCAATCGTCATAAGTCAATGATGATTGCCATGCAGGTGAAGAAGCATTAGTACATCTCAGTTCCATAGAGAATATTTGGTCCCTACCCCCTCAGCCATATGCATGATCTATTGACTTTGAACTTTTAACTAGTTTACTTGAATTACATGTAGTTTGTTATTATTATAATTACAATGTATGTCAGTTTAAGATACCAGTAATCTTAGGTCAAAGCCATTTGGTATGCAAACATATTGGTATTTAAAAGTTTCATTTCCATGGATATTATATAACCCCAGCCTCTCATTATTGTTCATTGAATGACTTAGAAATCAGATATGTGTTAAGGTTTGTTTAAAGGGGATAACTTATGAAAAGTCAATGTTATTTGGTAAGCAGTTGTATAAGTGTTGGCACATCTTATTTCCATAGGGATTGTTCAGCCCTAAACAATCAGTCATGGATCATTGTCTTTGAATACATTTTACATGTTAATGCATTTTTATTGTAATTGTATTATTTGCATTATTAAAATAACAAATAGGCGAAACGTGTCTCTGCATTAACAGCTGATTATAGATTATCATAAGACATTTACAATTATTGTTAAGATAAGAAGATGTGGAATGATAGCCAATGCATCATTATGAGACAACTATATATATATATATATATATATCCACCAAAATTCAAATGAAGAAAGTAAGCAATTATAGTTAGGCAACCGTACACGCTTCAAAAAATGCTGTATCATTCCGAGGCCATTATAACAACATCAGCATTTATTGTAATATAACTTACAAGAAAATTACACCACTTCAGATAGTTTCAGCTATGATTTGATGATTGTGCATACAATGTAGGTGCACCAGCTGATGCAATTAAAACTGCTAATATGGCATATTCATACTCTAGAATATAGTTGAATTAATCATACACCACTGCTGGACCCCATTATTGAAATTATTATTTTGATAAGAATATTCCCTGGGCGGATCTAGAAATTATCATAAGTAAGAGGGGGCCTGCTTCCGTCACGCTTCAGTAATTCCCTATATAATCAACCAAATTTTTTTCTCAAAAGAGGGGCCCGGGCCCCCCTGACCCCCACTAAATCCGCCTCTGATTCCGCCATGCAGCTTGTAACTATTAGCAAAACCTGCATGTATACTGCATAGTGAGCTTTAAAAGACCAGGAAATTACAAATGTAAAACAATAAAACTAAAGCAGCCTGATTTACGTACAAAACAATTATGAAAAATGGATATGAAATACAGCAACAATTACCAAATTACTGGGATCTCAATATGGACAAGCACAAACTCTCCCCTTACATGGGACAGTGTACAGTATGTGCATAATCGCAGATATTGAATACAAAAAAAAATAATTGGACATAACTTTTGAGAGTGGCAGGATTGGATAGTGAAAACTTTAGGGTACAAACATTATTCAATACTTGAGAAATATATTCGTCTTAACATCTGCCAAGTTTGCCTCTGCTTTTTTTTTACTGAACTGCCTACAGCGCCTTTGGTGCTTTGATTTTCATATTTAGGTTATGTTCAACATATAATACTTAAATTACTTAAATGAAAATGTGAGTGGCCATCAATAATCCTTATCCTTCGATGCTTACAGAGAATGTCTCTTAAATTGTCACTTAACTTGTAATATTCAAAAATTAATACTTGATTGCCGAAATTTTACTGTGCATTTCTTTTCTCGTACACTTTGATATAAAATCATATCTTCTATGTCAATATCTATTAATCAAACTTTTTCCTTGAAAACTATTCTAATTTTACCTATTATTTAACGAAAACAATAAACTGGTTTAATATAAACAAAACAATGACAAGATCAAAGCTTTCACACTATTTCCATCCAATATACTCTAGTGAAAAACAGTTACCTGGAATAAAAAAAAACCTGGTGGAATAAAATTACTCTTACAAATGAACCATGCTGAAGGGGTGGGGCTTTAGAATCTTCATGCCAACTACAAATGCATATACCAATAAATGTGCATTCCAAATATCGTTGACTATTCATGTTAAACTAATCAAATCACAAACTAATACAGGTAAATTAAGCAAAAGTTTCAAAGTCAACAGACCATGACAGGGGCTGGGCCTAACTTTCTCCATGGAAATGAGATGTGCTAATACTTATACATCTACAATTCTGCATACCTATTAACATTAGCCTACAATAAATGGTTCACCATAAACTAGACCAAATCACCAAAAAGTATATTGTTGATGCCACCACCGCTTTCCGCCGACACTGGACACATCATACACATGTCTCACTTTTTGACTCTGTCAATGCTAGACAAAAGGCAGTATCCTTAAGGGGTCAATTGACTATTGTGTGATCATGTTGAATTATCTTACTAAGCTGAAAATGTGTTGCCATTAAAACTTTCTCTATCTGTGATAGTATTTAAGAAAATAACCAAAAACAGTAACTATTTCGGACAGTAATCCTGATTTCATAGCACATTGATTTTGACTTATACATCACCTTAACTCCTGTCACATTTTCTCTAACTACTAATGTTCTCTTAGATAAAAGCCAAAAACTGTGTCATTAAAGATATTTTGGCGTTAATATTGATTCACTTATAGGGTCTTTGCATCGGAACTAAACACATTTATTATTAATAAACCAGTTGTTGGCATGACACGGGTTATGTTCTTCTCATATATGTTATGATGGTATGATACTAAACACCTCACGGGGAGGATTGTGTCTGATATTCATATGATGAAAACATAATTTTTTAATCAGTTTAATTTAAGTCTGGAGCTGGCATGTCAGTTAACTGCTAGAAGTCTGATGTTATTTATGTCTTATTGTCATTTTCTTTATTTTCTTTGGTTACATCTTCTGACATCAGACTCGGACTTCTCTTGAACTGAATTTTAATGTACGTATTGTTATGCGTTTACTTTTTTGCATTGGCTAGAGGTATAGGGGGAGGGTTGAGATGTCACAAACATGTTTAACCCCGCCGCCGCATTTTTGTATTATTTCAACTTTTAGTTTCTTGTGTACAATTTGGAGTTTAGTATGGCGTTCATTATCACTGAACTAGTATATATTTGTTTAGGGGCCAGCTGAAGGACGCCTCCGGGTGCGGGAATTTCTCGTTGCATTGAAGACCTGTTGGTGACCTTCTGCTGTTGTCTGCTCTATGGCCGGGTTGTTGTCTCTTTGGCACATTCCCCATTTCCATTCTCAATTTTATCTTACCCTTATGTTCTTTTTTAGCAATGGCGACCATGATCATTTACAAATCGAAACTTTGGATACAATTTATTAACAAGGTACTCTAAGGAACATTCAGTTAAAGTTTGCAGGTATTTGGACCAATATTGTGAAATAGTTTACAATTACGAAGACGGATGACACGCCAAGTGATGACATAAGCTCACATGGCCAAAATGAAATCATCCATTGGTAAATTTTACAGACACAATCAGGAGTTGGTCAACTGTTATGGAATATCAATTTCACAGATGATAGCTTATATGTTCCAAATGCTGTAACAAACCAGATGCTCCGCAGAGCGCAGCTTTATATGACCGCAGAGGTCGAACCCTGAACGGTTGGGATAGTATAGACACAACATTCAAGCTGGATACAGCTCTGAATTTGGATTGTGATTAAATAGTTGACACAGCAAAGGTTTCTGACACAGAATGAATGTGGTCTAATGAACTTAACCATTTGTTTTTGCTTTTGAGCAATTCACTATGCTGTTGAACATTAATCATCTCAAAAAATTGACCCCCCTCCCCCAATTATTTTTCACCTCCCCCTTTCCCTTATTCCAAAAAAGATCTCAATTCAAATTTCTAATGGAGTTTGCAACAATAACTACTCATTTAAATACATCATAAAATATCAAAATATAAAATGTCATACAGTCGTGGTTAAAATTAATATCAATTAATAGTAACTTCTAAAAAAATAAATGGGGAATGTGTCCATAGGGACACAGATGATGCCCCTGCAAGCATATAACATTATAAAGGGACATAACTAAAGAACTGTAAAAGTGAAGCTGCCAAAAATTGAACTTAAACTGAGTTTAGAGGTAATAAGCATTATATACACATTTCATTAATTTAGGTGAGACAAACCTAAGTTAAGAGAACAGAAACTAAAAAATTCTTCAATTTTTTTCATTTGTAAAGGGGCATAACCCTAGAATGGTAATCAAAGTGCTTGTAATCACTAAATGGTAAAGACTGCTTTAATTTATCAGTTGGTAGTAAAGTGAATATTGCATTGTATATTGCATATAGCATTAATTGAAGTTGATTCAACTACTATTCTGGACAAAGAAAGATAACTCCAATTTTCAAAGAAGATTTCATATAGCATTGGTTTTAGGTGATTCAACAACCATTCTGTGCAAGAAAGATAACTCCAATTTATTGTCTTGAAACTACAAAAATGCTTGTTTTTGGCCCCTTTATGGCCCTTTAATCTTAGACTGTTTGCCCCATAACCCACAAAATATATCCAAACCTTCTTCTTATGGTATTTAACATTGTGGTACAATTTCAGAACAATTGAAATACTTATACACAACTTTTTGTACTGACACTAGATAAATGCTTGTTTTGGGCCCCTTTGGGCCCCTAATTCCTAAACCGTAGGGACCAACTCCAAAAATCAATCAATGTTAAAAATTTTATTGATTTCTATTTACTTATACTAAAGTTATTGTCTGGAAACGATCCGTCTTTGGATGACGCTGACATGATACCAATATACAACCGCAAATTTTTTTGCGGTCGTATAAAAATCCACCTCCCCTTTTGCAGAATGTGACCTACCAAATAAGACTTATAACTGGTTTGTAATAGCATGAACAGCACAATAAGTTTGATTGAGTCTTAATTTTATACATGGCAAGTGTTAGACATACATAGCAAGAGATAAAAATTATATGAATTATTATACATATGATAGATCCTAATGTAAAAGGTAAAAGTACCATAAGTACTTTGAACAAATTCATTGTTTACTGGATGGATTCCTTTGCAGATTGTTTCACTTTTGAATTCAACCAATAAGTTTCTTTGTTTACAATTCAAGACATTGCAGTAATACTTTCATTCCTAAAAATATATCAATAAGTTGACTTCTTCCTTCTTTAGTTAAGATATTACACTGTGGGCTATAGCGAACAGTGGCATGTGCATTTTTGATATTTCCTTTTTTAAGCTGCTCCGAGAATTGTCCACTGGTACGTAAAGATGTAACAGTAACCTGAAAAATAGTAACATATCATAACAGCATCTTCTTAAATCTTTGACAATACTTCTAACAAGCAAGGTCAAAAGTTAATATTTTGTTTTGGAATGTCCCTACATTGAATCCATACAATTATCACTTTATCTGAGTATTAGTATTGTAAAGTAAACTTTGTCATGTGACAGGTTATGCTTATAAATAGATGATAACCCTGTCACACACTTACTCTGACTCCATCTACTAACCTTGTTTTTTTCACATCCATGATAATCTGTTTTAAACCTAGACCTTTGAGTGTTCTGTGAGATTACTCAAGAATCATGCATCATCCATTAAAATAGTATGTTATCTAAATAATACTTTTAATTTCCCATGCAAGAACACTTCAAAAGCAAGGGCCTCAGACAAGACATACTTAATCAATTATATGATTCTTTCATCCATTCTCCTGATGACATTAAGTAATTACTAATTTCTCATAAACACTGCGGACTTCAATTAAATTTTTTAATTAGACTGTATGAAATAACATTAAGGATACCAATTTTACTGCACCAGATGTCAATGTCCACAAAAAATGTCTTTTCAATAATTGATGCTCAATTAAAACTAAGACCCATTGGTGTACTTCCACAGTTGTTTGCTCTATGGTCGGTTGTTATCTCTTTAACACATTCCCCATTTCCATTATCAATTTTATTTTAAGTTTGAACATCCAAAACCTCTTACAATCAATGAAGACCTGATCAAACCAAAAAGGACTTCCAGTATAGCAATATCATGACTAGAAATCAAAGCTTGAGTATGACAGGTATGTTAATGTCTACCAAGTTATGCTAGAGGTAAAAACATTTATTTATAGGTACCAATTTTACTGCACCAGATGAGTATTTCAACAGTCACTGTCTCTTCTATGATGCTTGAGGTCAAATTATTTTAAAAATCCTCTAAGAGTGCAGTTTCTGATTGATTTGTTTTCCTGAGCAATAGTATAAAACCAATAGCTGTGGCTAACTAAGTTAGCCTTTTATAGTTAAAGTTAATGGTCATCCAGTTAGTAACTGCACTGTACAGGTTTTTTATTATATTTTTTCTTTACCATGTTTTACCAATATATTTTTTTCATTCTGTGTAGCATAAATAAAGTCAATGTTTTTTTCTTTAGAATTGATTCACATTTGGTCATACAAGGCATTTTATAGACTTAAGTACTATATGAATGGATGTGTATTTCATATATGATTAGATTCAGCAAATATAATTAACTCATATTGCTGATGCATAATACTGTGCAATTGAAGATTTCTTGCTATTACCCAATACTCACAGTGTTATTGAAGATTTTTTCTTGGTACTTTTAAAAAAAATTGATATTTCAAAAAAAATTAAGATAAACTGTTATCACAGTTATGATATGTCTTGCTCGTTGGTAATTTTGATTATGCAAATGTGGACATTAAAATAGCAATTACTTAACATGTTACATAAGTTGGGTAAATATTGAATCAAGACTGAGGTACTTGGCTAATCAATCTCAATTTGAATGAGAAGTGCCAATGCTATTACAACTGCATACCAAATATCATTGACTTATTATAAGTCATTCCCTTTAAACAAACCTAAAGACAAACATTAACTTGTAAACTATGTTAAAGTTTCAAAGTCAATGAACCATGAAGAGGGGGTGGAGATATAGGATCTCCATGGAAACAATACTTACAAATGCCAATAAATTTGAGTACCAAATACCATTGACTTAACATTAACATTTCATCTTAAACTGATCTAATCACAAAAAAATAATACATATAAACTAAGCAAAAGTTTCAAAGTCAATCATGTCAATCGACCATGACTGAAGGAATGGGCCAAAATGTTCTCCATGGAAATGAGATGTTCTAATGCTGATACAACTGAATACCAATTAACATTGGCCGACCACTAATGGTTCCCCCTGAACTGCCTTAATCACAAACTAATATATGTTACAATGTAACTAAGCAAAATTTTCAAAGTCAATAGACCATGACTTAGGGGGCAGAGCCAAATAATCTCCACGGAAATGAGATATGCCAATGCTTATACATCTGCATATTTAATATCATTGATCTACTACTAGTGGTTACCCATATACTGACCTAATCACAAACTAATACATGTATAAGAAGCAAAAGTTTTAAAGTCAATAGACCATGATTGAGGGGGGAGGGCCAAATAATCTCCATGGCAATGAGATGTGCCAATGCTAATACAACTGCATACCAAATATGATTGACCTACCACTTGTGGTTCACCATAAACTAGACCTAATCACAAACTAATACATTGTTGACGCCTCCGTTGTCGCCGTCGTTGATGCTGAAAACAGCATACCTACAATGTATGTTTCGCTTTTTGACTCTTTCAAGCGAGACACAAAATTGGAAAAAAATCTCCCCAAAATGTTTTGAGCCACTCCTTGGCTTAAATCGGTGTCGGAGATAATACCAACCTTTGTTCCTTGTACAATGAACCCAAATATACCATTAAAACCAAACACTGATGATGACAAGGCAGCTATCATTTCACCTGTATGTTGTCCCTGTATATTTGAACCAATATGACCCATGGTGTTTGAAGTTTTGTCGTCATCAGTTCTCCTTCTTTTTGACTTCGTACTTATATATTCACAGCTGTCTTTCTCTTCCTTAATCAATATATAGCATGTATAATGACTTAACTTAAAATCAAAGAACCTTAGTGAGCACGCTCACATACCCCACGTCCCCACATTGTCATTGGAGAAATTAAATAAGTATAAGAAAAAAAAATTGTATAAGAAAAAATATTGAATAATTATTTCCTGTCAATATACATAGTATGTCCTTATTATCTACAAAATTTCATGAAATTATGTTGTGTGTTTTCAGAGGAGTTGAGATGACAAACTGTTGCAGAAGTACATTGAAGCAAATAAGTTCAAAGGGGCATAACTCCTAGAAAAAAAATTGAACCGTAATTTCCTGTTGATATGCACATCTACATAGTATGTCCTTATTATCTACAAAGTTTCATAAAATTCTGTTGTGTGGTTTGAGAGGAGTTGCGATGACAAACTGTTGCAGTAGTACATTAAAGTAAATAAGTTCAAAGGGGCGTAACTCCTAGAAAAAAAATTGAATCGCAATTTCCCGTCGATATGCACAACTACATAGTATGTCCTTATTATCTGAAAAGGTTTCGTGAAATTCTGTTGTGTGGTTTGAGAGGAGTTGCGATGACAAACTGTTGCAGTAGTACATTAAAGTAAATAAGTTCAAAGGGGCGTAACTCCTAGAAAAAAAATTGAATCGCAATTTCCCCTCGATATGCACAACTACATAGTATGTCCTTATTATCTGAAAAGGTTTCGTGAAATTCTGTTGTGTGGTTTGAGAGGAGTTGCGATGACAAACTGTTGCAGTAGTACATTAAAGTAAATAAGTTCAAAGGGGCGTAACTCCTAAAAAAAAAATGAATCGCAATTTCCCCTCGATATGCACAACTACATAGTATGTCCTTATTATCTGAAAAGGTTTCGTGAAATTCTGTTGTGTGGTTTGAGAGGAGTTGCGATGACAAACTGTTGCAGTAGTACATTAAAGTAAATAAGTTCAAAGGGGCGTAACTCCTAGAAAAAAAATTGAATCGCAATTTCCCCTCGATATGAACAACTACATAGTATGTCCTTATTATCTGAAAAGGTTTCGTGAAATTCTGTTGTGTGGTTTGAGAGGACGGACGGACGGACGGACGGACGGACGGACGGACGGACGGACGGACGGGTCAAAAACATTATACCCTCCGCAACTTCGTTGCGTGGGGTATAATAATAATACATAAACTACTTCTCATATATAAGAATATTGCCTAACATTTCAATACAACCATAATAGAAGGAAAATAAGCTGGGTATCATTAACAAAACTACCAACCTATATGTTATATTGTGGCAAAATTTTTGAAAAAATTATGGTTTTGAAGATATTGTAATATTCGGCTCAACGGTATTTGGCACAATTCTTGAGTACACATAAAAGTAAGAAGATGTACCATGTGATATATGTTTTCCACTGAGACAAATCTCCACAAGTGACCAAATGACACAGAAATGAACAAAGCTTATAGGTTACTGTATGATTTTCAACTTTTTTCATTTCGAGATTTGTCAGTTGCATCGTTTTATTTTTGTGATTCACAATTTCACAGGAATCTATGAATTTTTTTTATAAAATGACTTTGAAACACTACCATGGTGATTTTTATCTTAAAAAAAGTGTTAAAAATCGACCAGAAAAAAACAATTTTTCATTAATTGTTGGTTCATTAATGTACATAAAGATTAAATCTATAAGATATTTAATGTACAATTGAACCTTTTCATTTGTTTGCTTGCAAAAATACAAAAAATAATAAACAGAGAAGAATTGTCTAATCAAACTACAAGGATTATGGGTAATTAATCACACGTTTGATAATAATATGTGTAGACTTCATGCTTATATATCTGTCATATTTGATTTTGTAAATTGTTTTGTTATAAATGCAGCTGTTAGCTTTCTCAATTAAACTGTTTCATATTTTTCATGGCCAGAGCCTTTTGTATTTGTATATACGGTGTGGGTTTTTTCTCATTGTTGAAGGCAGTATGCTATCATTTGCCTATACCGATATTTAATAACATCCATTTCATTTGAACTTGGTGAATACTAATAGTATTCTCATTGGCAATCAGCATCTCTTTACTTTTATACAGAAGTTATATTCGTATTTCAATTCTAACAGTGAAAAAAAACAAAATAAAACTGCTGTGAAAATTTCCCTTTTTACACCAAATAAAGCATATTTAACTTTTTGCTAAATTTGAACTTTAATATGACCGTAAAAAACTTGCCTGATTGACTACAAATATATTCATATCAGCAAGAATCACATATACATATATATATTTCAAGATAACAAAATGTTTAATGGTAATGAAAATCAGGATATTTAGACAATATCAGTCAGGGGACTTTTTAAATCACTTATTTGAGTAGCAAATTCGAAGTTTTGTCACAAATTGTAATTTTGTAGTTTTACCAAAATTTTAAACACATAGGTTTAAATAATATCTTTTCATTAATAAAATTGAAAAAAAATGAACTTTTTGCTTCTTTTAAGTAGCCAGGTTTATGCCGTTGATGCTATCATTTAGCTGCAAATTCTATTTTAGTTGAAAAAATGCTATAAAAATGGCTTTACATAATGAACTGATACTTTCTTCATGTTCTTACTAGATTTTTCCCAGCAGTGGAAGTATTTTTCCTGTAAAGTTCAAGGTTTCATCTTTCAGATTATGTAATAAAATTCTACTGTTCACTGTAAAAATTTCACTGTTCGGGGGTGTTGAAATTAGTGGGGGTTATTAAAATAATGATACTTAAAGAAGTGAATTTTTGGAAGGAAATTGAGGTATGATACTTAAACAAGTGATTTTTATGTCATTATCCTAGAAACTGTTCAAGGTCATCATCTGAAATGACCTGGTCATCCTATCAACACAGATGTTAGTTCTGATAATTTTAGAAACATAATTAGTCCCTGGATCATTAGTATTCTATATTTAAAGCTAAAATAAAATTAAATAACTAATTATAGTGATTAATTTGTGCTACTTAAATAGGTGATTATTAAAGAATGACAACTCTTACTTCCAACCATTATGGAAGTAAGGTTACTTGAATCAGTGATTTAGAAAATCACTCATTTAAGAAAGTCCCCTGAATGAATATACGTATAGTGTCTTGAAATATGAAATTTATCTGTATGAGGCTTAGAAACGGGGGAAATGCAAGGTTTTACCGAGCATTTCCCCTGTTTCGTGCCGAATACATTTTTAAGACACTATACGTATATTGTCTTTATACTGAAATCGATAAAAAAATAAAAAGTATATGGAACAAAAATATTGTTTAAAAAAAGTGTTTGGAATTTCCCTCTTGGGGTACCATTTTGGGGTATTTCACTATGAGCGTAGTTCAGGCAGTAAGACATTGACATTTTAAGGAATTAGAAAGGGGAAATGAATTTAATTAATAACATTTAATAAACATGGTTATATATTACCAATTTGAAGACGTAACAAGTTTAAATTCATAAACTTTTGACCATTGTTACTACACGTTGTCATGTTTGTGACGTGACGTTGTTGATGAAATACAGTAGTTCTGGTAAGTAGGCGGGGTTTATAGGTTAGTTGAGGTCATTGACGTATAAAGCTAACGTTTATACGTATAGCTTTATACGTATAGTAAAATAGCTGATTGCAGTATAAAACACCATTACTATCTTTGAATGCTGTAATTGAAGCTTGTTTTAACATCATATCATGCTAGAAAGGAGGGATCGGTTGATTAGTAGGAATTTAATTTATAAAGAAAGCTCTGTAAAGTATGATTCAAGCCAAGAATGGTAAACTGGTCTAGTACATTAAGAAAATTCATACAAACAGGTGTCATCTTATTTCAAAATATAGGTCACAATGATCAGATAATATAAAATCCAAAAGATTACCTCAACATGAACCACTGCTATTACTTTCTCAGTAAACTGAAGGACATCTGTTGGGAAAAATTTACATATCACTGCATCAGGTTCTGATCTAATAGTTTTGGTTCCAACAGTCATGTTGTATGCTTGGAAATTATTATCATCACTGTAAATAAATATTCTGTAATCTTACTTTTGATGCATAACACAGATTTAAAACTAGAATGATACAATCAGAAGTACAGATTTACTTTTGTTAGAAAAAACAGATTTGTTAATCTATATATATTTCAAATTCATGTACTTCATGTTTCAATTTGAGATAAATATCTTCAATTTTTGCATGCAAATTTTGAAATATATATAAAAGTTATAATCATTTATTTGGTTCATTGTGCATACATCCTTTCATACAATAGCATTTCATGTTCTTCAATGTCAGAAACCTTCCTGTTAGAGCATGATTGAATGGATTATTGCTATGAATAACTTATTAACTTCAACTTACATTATCATTAGTTCAAAAATCCTTACAAAGGATAAGAAAAGATCCTGGAACATTTTGTTTGTTAAGTCCATTTTTTTTCTGTTGTTGGTCATAATTAATAACTGATCAGAAAAGTTCTTTAGTCTGTAAAATATTCTAAAAAAGATCAAAATAAAATGATACATTCTTCGTTGTTCTTTAGACAATC